>NC_137652.1:2255487-2552087 GCF_963422515.1 Blennius ocellaris | reverse complement strand
AGACGACTCCTCGCTCTGTGTTGCTATGACGTCGTTAGACGACTCCTCGCTCTATGTTGCTATGACGTCGTTAGACGACTCCTCGCTCTGTGTTGCTATGACGTCATTAGACGACTCCTCGCTCTATGTTGCCATCACGTCATTAGACGACTCCTCGCTCTGTGTCATGATCGTTTCATTAGACGACTCCTCGCTCTATGTTGCTATGACGTCGTTAGACGACTCCTCGCTCTATGTCGTGATCGTTTCATTAGACGACTCCTCGCTCTATGTTGCTATGACGTCATTAGACGACTCCTCACTCTGTGTCATGATCGTTTCATTAGACGACTCCTCGCTCTATGTTGCTATGACGTCGTTAGACGACTCCTCGCTCTATGTCGTGATCGTTTCATTAGACGACTCCTCGCTCTATGTTGCTATGACGTCATTAGACGACTCCTCACTCTGTGTCGTGATCGCTTCATTAGACGACTCTTTGCTTTATGTCATGATCCTGTTGTTGATGCTCTCTCTCTCCCCTCTCTCTCTCTCTCTCTCTCTCTCTCTCTCTCTCTCTCTCTCTCTCTCTCTCTCTCCCCCCTC
The DNA here is from genome assembly GCF_963422515.1 of Blennius ocellaris. Taxonomy (NCBI): domain Eukaryota; kingdom Metazoa; phylum Chordata; class Actinopteri; order Blenniiformes; family Blenniidae; genus Blennius; species Blennius ocellaris. Next base: position 2,551,502 of record NC_137652.1, on the reverse strand, counting down.
AGTTTGTAAAACTTGCATCGTAGCGTTCCTGGAGACGAATAAGTTTTGTCCTCGATGTGACGTCCAGGTTCATAAGACGTGTCCTCAACTCAGCATCAGGTGAATCTCTCTCTCTCTCTCTCTCTCTCTCGCTCTCGCTCTCGCTCTCGCTCTCGCTCTCGCTCTCGCTCTCGCTCTCGCTCTCGCTCTCTCTCTGTTTCTTTTCATCAAACCTGATCAATAAATGTGAACGATTCAGTTTGTTCATTTATTATCAGTGAAGACATTCACAGGAAGTGATGTCACAGGAAGTGAAATATTTTAATCTTCTTTGTTATTCTTTCTAATTTGAGTTGTTAAATAATGAAAAGATGAAATATTCTTTTTACTGAATGTAAAATGTTTTAAAAATGTAACAAAAAACCTTCATTCAGATTAGAATTTTCACATGTATTTGTATTTTACAAATGTATTTAAATGAAAAAAAATGTAAGATTAAAACATTTTGGGAAAATTGTGATTTGAATTCATTTGATAAACTATTTAACTTTTTTTTTAATTCAGCAAATACATTTTCAATTCAGTTTGTTTTTCAAATATTTCCATTATTTCTTAGTGATATTTTTTTGTCCTCATCGTTCACTATTTTATTTTGAAAAGATGAGATCGCTTCAGTTTGAACGTGACGTTTCGTCCAGTCTGGTGATTTCAATCTTCGTTTTTTTTCTGCAGAGCCGATAAAACTCTACAAGACGTCGTTTATAAGCTGGTTCCCGGGTTGTTCAAAGGTAAAGTCACGTCCACTGATCAGCTGATCACCCCCATTGATCATCTCCACTGATCACCTCCATTGATCATCTCCACTGATGAGCTGATCACCTCCGCTGATCATCTGATCACCTCCACTGATCAGCTGATCACCTCCACTGATCATCTGATCACATCCACTGATCAGCTGATCACCTCCATTGATCATCTCCACTGATCACCTCCATTGATCATCTCCACTGATCAGCTGATCACCTCCACTGATCATCTGATCACGTCCACTGATCAGCTGATCACCTCCACTGATCATCTGATCACGTCCACTGATCAGCTGATCACCTCCACTGATCATCTGATCACGTCCACTGATCAGCTGATCACCTCCATTGATCATCTCCACTGATCACCTCCATTGATCATCTCCACTGATCAGCTGATCACCTCCACTGATCATCTGATCACGTCCACTGATCAGCTGATCACCTCCATTGATCATCTCCACTGATCACCTCCATTGATCATCTCCACTGATCAGCTGATCACCTCCACTGATCAGCTGATCACCTCCACTGATCATCTGATCACGTCCACTGATCATCTGATCACGTCCACTGATCATCTGATCACCTCCACTGGTCAGCTGATCACGTCCACTGATCATCTGATCACCTCCACTGGTCAGCTGATCACGTCCACTGATCATCTGATCACGTCCACTGATCAGCTGATCACCTCCATTGATCATCTGATCACCTCCACTGACCAGCTGATCACCTCCACTGATGAGCTGATCACCTCCACTGATGAGCTGATCACGTCCATTGATCAGCTCACATTGTGTTTGTGCTCCAGACGAGATGAAGCGGCGGCGGGACTTCTACGCGGAGAACCGCGTTCTGGAGCCGGGGGAAGTGGTGGAGACGTTCAACATCGCCGAGGACGAGATCATCAGTCTGTCCATCCAGTTCTACGAGAGGAACAAGTCAGTTCAGGCCTCCTCTAATCCTAATCTCAGATTATAGCTCACGCAGTCATCAGCCTCCCGCAATTCTGCCTCCAGTGCAACAATAACCCACTGTTAATCCACTGTTAATCTACTGTTAATCCACTGTTAATCTATTGTTAATCCACTGTTAATCCACTGTTAATCTACTGTTAATCCACTGTTAATCTATTGTTAATCCACTGTTAATCCACTGATAGTCTATTGTTAATCCACTGTACATCCACTGTTAATCTATTGTTAATCCACTGTTAATCTATTGTTAATCCACTGTTAATCCATATTTAATCCATTGTTAATCCACTGTTAATCTACTGTTAATCCACTATTAATCTATTGTTAATCCACTGTTAATGCACTGTTAATCCACTGATAGTCTATTGTTAATCCACTGTTAATCCACTGTTAATCTACTGTTAATCTACTGTTAATCCACTGTTAATCCACTGTTAATCTACTGTTAATCCACTGTTAATCTATTGTTAATCCACTGTTAATCTATATTTAATCTATTGTTAATCCACTGTTAATACACAATTAATACACTATTAATACAGTGTTAATCCAGTGTTTATCTACTGTTAATCCAGTGTCAGTCCAGTGTTAATCCATTGTTAATCAACTATTAATCCACTGTTAATCCAGTGTAAATCCATTGTCGCTATCCACTGTTTTATAGTTGGTTGTTTTTTTAAATCTCAACTTTGAATAGATGAAAGACTTTTGAGGACCTGAAGGAAGACACCTAAAATAAAACGTCCACAAACCAACACACTCTTTGTCCTCCACTAACGGCTTCTCTGTGTGTGTGTGTGTGTGTGTGTGTGTGTGTGTGTGTGTGTGTGTGTGTGTGTGTGTGTGTGTGTGTGTGTGTGTGTGTGTGTGTGTGTGTGTGTGTGTGTGTGTGTGTGTGTGTTCTTCCCACAGGGGCAGTGAGAGGCAGCGTTCAGATTTGGAGGTCGACCAGGTGAAAGCAACTTCATGTGTTTTCAGAATCAGAAGGGGGGACGGGGGGGGGGCGGGGGTAATAATAATAATAATAATAATAATAATAATTCTCCTCTCAGTCCAACGGGAAACGCTTCCTGCAGTGTCCTGCTGCCATGTCCGTCATGCACCTCGCCAAGTTCCTCCGCAGCAAGATGGACATTCCCAACAACTACCGGGTAACACACACACACACACACACACACACACACACACAGCAGGTTTTCCAGCAGTAACAATGTTTTTCCTGCAGGTGGAGGTTTTGTACGGAGACGAGCCATTAAAGGATTACTACACCCTGATGGACATCGCCTACTTCTACGAGTGGAGACGAGTGAGTGACAGTGTGTGTGTGTGTGTGTGTGTGTGTGTGTTTGTGTGTTTTTCACAGTTTTCCAAAATTCTTCATTATTGCCTTCCTGTTGAGATCGTAGTGATTTCCAGTAGATTGTCTGATCTCTTTGCACAAACACATTTCCAGGTTATTTTATGACTGTGTGGCTCCAGAAGTCAGATTTTATTTTGTGTCGATCTTTGTCTATATTATATTTATGTATGACTGCACTTTTAAATGAGCCTCTTTCATCAGTAACACATTTGGTGTTTGGTTCGTTCAATATCAACTGGTCCTGAACTTTATTGATCACATTTTCAGAGGGGACTGGCAGGTTCACTCACATTTACTTGGATTCTTTTGTCCCTGAAAGTCGACTTGCAGGTGCACTGTCTTTTCTTGTTTTGTTTTATTTGCCCTGAGCACGGACTGACAGGTTTACTGACTTTTGCTAGGGGTTTTTTGGGGGGGGTTTTTTGCCCTGAATGTGGACTGGCAGATTCACTGTCATTTACTCAGGTTTTTTTTGTCCCTGAATGTGGACTTGCAGGTTCACTGTCTTTTCTTGTTTTGGTTTTTTTGCCCTGAGCACGGACTGGCAGGTTCACTGACATTTACTTGAGTTTTTGCCCTGAGTGTGGTCTTGCAGGTTCACTGTCATTTACTGGGGTTTTTTTTTGCCCTGAGTGTGGTCTGGCAGGTTCACTGACATTTACTGGGGTTTTATTTTTGCCCTGAGTGTGGTCTTGCAGGTTAACTGTCATTTACTGGGGGTTTTTTTTGCCCTGAGTGTGGTCTTGCAGGTTAACTGTCATTTACTGGGGTTTTTTTTTTGCCCTGAGTGTGGTCTGGCAGGTTCACTGACATTTGCTTGAGTTTTTGCCCTGAGTGTGGTCTTGCAGATTCACTGTCATTTACTGGGGTTTTATTTTTGCCCTGAGTGTGGTCTTGCAGGTTCACTGTCATTTACTTGTTGTTGTTTTTTTTTTTTGCCCTGAATGTGGACTGGTAGGTTCACTGTCATTTATCTGGGGGGGGGGGGGGGGGTGTTTGCCCTGAGTGAGGTCTTGCAGATGCACTGTCATTTACTTGGGGTTTTTTTTGCCCTGAGTGTGGACTTGGAGGTTTACTGACATTTACTTGGGTTTTGTTTTGCCCTGAGTGTGGACTGGTAGGTTCACTGTCATTTACTTGGGGTGTATCGACAGCCGCCGTAACATTAAAAACACTGCAGTTGTGCTTTCTGATGACAAACGAAACAGGAACTATGAACTGCAGCAAATGAAATGACCTCAGGAATGACTTTCAGCTGTAACTGAGTGTTGACCTTTGACCTTGTTGTTTGTGTCGGTTGCGTCAGACTGGACCCATCCCGCTGCAGTACCTGGTCAAGCCCACCCGGAAGCGTCGGCGAGCGTCTCAGTCCGCCGCCCAGCGCCACTCGGACGGCGTCAACACCAGCCCAACGTCTGAGAGCGACTCCCAGAGCGACAAAGTCCACAGTCCGGCCGCCGTGCAGCCGTCCCCCGCTTCCCACAGCCTCCCCGCCGCCGCCGCCGCCACCACCACCACCGCAGCCGCCGCCGCAGCCGCCGCCGCCATCCAAAGCTCCAACGGGACTACGGCGCCCAGCAACGCCCAGCGACACCCCCTCGCCTCCAAACAGGGCGCCGGCGCTCGCAAGCTGGCCGTCAACGGCACCGGCAAGGAGGAGGCGAGGGGCGGCGACAAAGGCGGCGCGCCTCCTCCAACCTAACGCCGCGGGGACGGTGGCCGCCGCGGTGGCGGCGGCGGCGGCGGCGGGCGGGAGGACAGTGTGACCATTGCCCCCGTTTGTTTTCTCCCAGCGGAACTCGAGGCTCCGCCCTCGTCTGGACGGCGGCGGCGGATTAACGTTTCCTCACAGGACAAAACTGAAGAGTGCAGCCAAATAGACACTGTGTGTGTGTGTGTGTGTGTGTGTGTGTGTGTGTGTGTGTGTGTGTGTGTGTGTGTGTGTGTGTGTGTGTGTGTGTGTGTGTGTGTGTGTGTGTGTGTGTGTGTGTGTGTGTGTGCGCGCGCGCGTGTTAGACTAGAGCGAAGCACACACACACAGACTGTACAGTGTGTATCCAACGTGAGCATGTGTGCTAACATGTATAAACTTATCTTTTATACCAGATATTGTAATCGGTTTTGTATCGTATCGCAGTGGGTCCGTTTCATTTCGTAGCTCCGTCACAACGTCGGTCCGACTCCGCCGAGAGTCGGCGCGGCGCGGCGCAGCGCCGCCAGCGGGACGCCGGTCTGGACGTTAGCCGGGCCGTCGAAGCACTTTGAGGTTCGGACAGAACCGAACGCAGCAGCAGTGAAAACACTACGCCAGAAGGACTTTTCCCCCCCGTCTCACCTCGTTTCTCCTCCCAGAATCAGCCATACGTGCATGTTTTAGGTCAATAAAACGTTTCCTTACTAGCTTTGTCTGAGCCGAGTGTCCACTTCCTGCCACGGCGCACATCCTTCTTTTGGTTTTTATCAGTGCGGTCAATCCATTAAAGAAAAAAATTACTTAATCGCACAATTTTCTGTAATTAATTGAGATTAATCTCATTGTTTTTTTTTCTACTGAAACTTGTACTGGACATTTATTCAGGGGAAAAACCACAGAATTGATGTCGACTCATCACCCAGAGACTATATTTAAATTAAAAAGACGTTATTTATATAACGTCCTTTTAGCTTTTGGTGGAACTGTTTCTCGCCAAGAACAGCAAAATAATAAAAACATTTGTGTTTTGTCAGAGTTCAGGTCCACTGTGAGGATATTTCTAGAAACGGAGTTATAAACTGATTACATGGACAAAGTGGCATTAATACACTGTAACTCAGTGTTTTTCAACCACACTGGTGTTTCCTCCAGATCTCGTCAGCTGAGCCGTGGGAAATTATCCAATTTCACATTTTTTTTCTAAAAAAAACAGTTGCAGAGTAATCATGTATAAATACTCTTCACCACTAGAGGGCAGCACAGAACTTTGCCGGTGAAATGTAAAGTGACAGACGTCAGTGTGGTTCATCTCCACCTCCTGCTACCATCTTGTATCAAAGTACTGTGTCAGTGACAGTGATGGAGAAGTTTTTGAAAAGGAAGAATGTGAACCAGGATCTCAGCTCTTCATCCATCAGGTCCAGGTTTCACACTGAGGGAGGCACTATTAAAAAAAGTCCTTGGTTTCTGGATTTACTTGATTCCTGTTGATAAAACTTTGATGAGAACGACTTTATATTGTTAATAGAGGCTACAGAGTTTCACATTTTAACATTTTCGGGTGGTGGTGGTGGTGTGACTCCAGGTTTTTCCAAAGAAAAAAGTGTGCCTCGGCTCAAAAAGGTTGAAAAACACTGGTGTAACACAGAACAACGTCCTCGTCTGCTTCTTCTTCTGGTTCCCAATCAGGTCATTAATGATATATTTTATTTATTGTTTAAATTGAACTTAAGAAGAAACCCTCTCTTGTGGAACATCAATATAGTGAAACAAGATGAATGTATCCCAGAAGTGTTTTTTTTTTTTTTTAAAGAAATACTTTATTATTGCACCACAGCAGCAAATTACAGTCAGTTCAGACGCCACGTCTCAGCAATCAGTCCGTCGTTCAGCTGTTCGCTGGGCGAAGAAGCTGTGAAACCAGGCGACGTGATGGACGGAACTTAATCTGAGCAAAGACGCGTCACATAAAACCTGATTTTCAATGGTTCATGAAATCTAGAAAACGATTCGTTTGGTCAAAAACAAGGCGATGATTTGGACCCGACGGCCTCTGAACATGTGATTCTGTGCAAATGAAGCCGGGGCGTCCGACCCGAGGCGGCGCTGCAGTTCCTCCTCCAGGCCTCCGGGGGGCGGCGCCGCTCATTTAAAGAAGCCTTTCAGCGACGTCACCACGTCGCGGTAGATGACCCTGAAGTGCGTGCCGTCGCAGTACGGGGCGTTGCCCGTGCGCTTGCAGGCGCAGAGCAGCACCGTCTGGTCCTTGTCCGGCGTGAAGCGCAGCGGGCTGATGTCAGGGGCGGCGGTCCGGTGAGCGCCGTCGCAGAACGGCTGGTGGGGGGGTTGGGGGAGACGAGCAGAGGGCAGAGGGCAGAGGTCACCGGGACAGAACATGGACAGGGTTCGGTTTGAGCTCCGGGAGATTCGCCTCAATTCAACCCGACTGCAGTGACGTGGAGCGAAACGTGTGAACGGCCCCAGAACCTGAATAAAACCATTTACAGGAAACTTTGGCAGGAAAGTAAAAACACAGAGGTGAAGGTTTGTTCATAGAAATTGATCTCGACGTGTTTAAAAAGAAAGAAAGAAGTGAAATCAAAACGCTTTCAGTGTCTTCATGCAACAGACAAACAACCAGAACCAGAACCAGAACCAGAACCAGAACCAGAGACCGTCAGTGTTCGGACCTGTTTCTTACTGTGACCACAGGCGCACCAGGAGTAACGTTTCCCCGCCACCAGCTTCACCCTGCAGGGGGTCCGAGCTGCAGACACAGGCTGCGACGACTCCACACAGACCTGCACCTGCAGAAACAGAGTCACTGGTCACAACCCTGGACCTGGACTCACTGTGGAGGAGGAAACAGACTCACTGTGGAGGAAACAGACTCACTGTGGAGGAAACAGACTCACTGTGGAGGAAACAGACTCACTGTGGAGGAAACAGACTCACTGTGGAGGAAACAGACTCACTGTGGAGGAGGAAACAGACTCACTATAGGGGAAACAGACTCACTGTGGAGGAAACAGACTCACTGTGGAGGAGGAAACAGACTCACTATGGAGGAGGAAACAGACTCACTGTGGAGGAAACAGACTCACTATGAAGGAGGAAACAGACTCACTATGGAGGAGGAAACAGACTCACTATGGAGGAGGAAACAGACTCACTATGGAGGAAACAGACTCACTATGGAGGAAACAGACTCACTATGAAGGAAACAGACTCACTATGAAGGAGGAAACAGACTCACTATGGAGGAAACAGACTCACTATGGAGGAAACAGACTCACTATGAAGGAAACAGACTCACTATGAAGGAGGAAACAGACTCACTATGGAGGAAACAGACTCACTATAGGGGAAACAGATTCAGTATGGAGGAAACAGACTCACTATGGAGGAGGAAACAGACTCACTATAGGGGAAACAGATTCAGTATGGAGGAAACAGACTCACTATGGAGGAGGAAACAGACTCACTATGGAGGAGGAAACAGACTCACTATGGAGGAGGAAACAGACTCACTATGGAGGAAACAGACTCACTATAGGGGAAACAGATTCAGTATGGAGGAAACAGACTCACTATGGAGGAAACAGACTCACTATGGAGGAAACAGACTCACCATGGAGGAAACAGACTCACCATGGAGGAAACAGACTCACCATGGAGGAGGAAACGGGCACGAGCAGCTGAGGTCGTCTGATGGTTTGCGCGCGGCCATGTCGCAGTGCGCGCATGAACGTGGCTGCGCTCATCGTGTGTCCGTGATCAAATCCCACTTCTTCTTCTTCTCGAGGAGCAAATCGCTTCACAAAAACATCCGAGTCAAGTTACAATATGGCTGCTGTCTGACGGGAGCTGCGAGGTCACTGCTGCGACACCCTCCTCTTCCTCCTGCTGCTGCTGCTCCTCCTCCTCCTCCTGCTGCTCCCCTTCCTCCACCTGCCGCTCCTCTTCCTCCACCTGCCGCTCCTCTTCCTCTCCAGACTCTTATGTTTAAAAGTGCGCCAATGTTTGTTGACTTCCGGTTTTGCGGGTCGCACGTCATGACGTCACTTTGAGCGCCGTGCAGGTAATCCAGTTCAAGCTGCCACTCATATAACTTTCCTATTATTATATCAACAAACAATATATCGCTATTCATAAGACATGGATTGACAAAAACACAATTTATTTAAAAGATGTTTGACTCTATTGACCTACGATTTAAATAAATCGATCAAATTTTAAGAATTTAGCTGAGTAATAAAGTTCATTCCCAGCGAAATGATAGAATTAATGAAAAGGTATAAAAAAACAAGAACCTACAACTGTTAACACTCTTTATATAAATGACAAACTGGCTTCTATAAAGGGAGGAAGAAAACAATTGAAAATAAATAAATCAAGTATAAAAATAGATTAAAATATAATCTGAGTAATTTTAAATTATTTTAAAGTGCATAGACTACATGTGTATCCATAAATACCCAGAATTCACATTTTTATTAAGCACTATTCCCAACGACATTAATTTTCTTGCACAAGGGAGGAATAGTGATGAGTTCTATTGAACAATGTCAGCTGATGCTTTTTCTAGTTTTTGGTTCTTTATTTTGCCCTAATAAATAAATAAATAAATAAATGAGGAGTTGTTGAGAGGAAACTACGCCACGTGTGTTGTCCTGTCTAAAAAGTGTGAAGTGGTTGGTTGCTGCAGTCAATCAACGTCCACCAGAAAATGTAAAACAAATCAGTAAAATACATTTATTGACAAAAACAAGTCGTCTTAATGCGTCCTTTTTAATTTTACACACAAAAATATCAAAATACTTTACAGGGCATTTAATCTGAATAATGTCAAATTTGTTTCGCTCAATTCTCTCAAATACACTGTACAACGACAACGTGCTGTCCTTTTTAAAATTCAGTGCTCATTTCTTTTTCTTTTTTCTCCAGGGAACGATGCATTTAAAATGATGCATAGTTACTACTTGGTATTTAGCAATACATTGGAGACGTCGCTGCATTTCATGCAGTTCCTTCCCGATAGTTACGCCGCTGTCGTCAGACCGTGATCAGCGCTAGGTGCTTCAATGTTCAAATACAGAAAAACATAACACAGTACGACATTCACAACTTCAAAGCTTAAAAGAATGAGTGTGTCTTTACACAAACATACTAAAGTATACAACTCGTATTCAAACAAAATTAGAAAAGAGTACCAAAAAAAACATTTACAAGCGCTCTAAAGCGCCTCAGTGCAACGTGAGGAAGAATCTGTCGGACGCGTCTGTGGATCAGACTCTGGAGGTCAAACCTCTGACTCTAAAGGTCAAACCTCCGACTCTGGAGGTCAAACCTCTGAGACTCTGGAGGTCAAACCTCCGACTCTGGAGGTCAAACCTCCGAGATTCTGGAGGTCAAACCTCCGAGATTCTGGAGGTCAAACCTCCGACTATGGAGGTCAAACCTCCGAGACTCTGGAGGTCAAACCTCCGACTCTGGAGGTCAAACCTCCGAGACTCTGGAGGTCAAACCTCCGACTCTGGAGGTCAAACCTCCGAGACTCTGGAGGTCAAACCTCCGAGACTCTGGAGATCAAACCTCCGACTCTGGAGGTCAAACCTCCGACTCTGGAGGTCAAAGCTCTGAACCAGAGTCACTTGCCTCCCAGTGGCTCATGTCTTCATCAACATCAGGGACATTCTCCTTCTGTCTTTGCTACAGTATTTATCAGCTGCTCTACGTTCCGTTCTGACGGCTCCATGAGCTGCGAACAGAACAAACTCAGATTCAGTAAGTACGACCCAAAGAGCTTTCCTACTTTTCCACCGAGGACGTTTGATCGCCACGACCAATGAACACCCTCTGGACTGAACTATAAAATGCAAAATCCTCATCAACGTTCCCGATAAATCCAACCAGTGGGTGAACAGCGTGAATTTCCTTGAATCTGACCAATCAGACGGAGCCCTGCTCAGAAATCAAGGGGACTCTATAAACACAACAAAACCACAAAATGAAACGTTCCTTGTGGACAAACAAACAACCAAAGTCTGTTGTAAGGGTTGGGGGGGTTGAAAGTCGGAGGCAAGAGAAAGAGCCCCGTTATACCGAGAGCAGCACAAAGACTTTCACATTAACGAAGTAAATCACATTAAAATCTGTTTGGTTCAACCTGACGAGGTTCCCTCCGACTGTTCCCTGCCGCTTCGTAACGGAGGGAACGGTAAAGTGCTCCAACGAGCTGCTGCCGACTGTATTCATGTGCAGTGGAGGGGTCCACAGCTGTTCCAGAGGTACCTGGAGCACAATGGTGGGTCACGTGATGAACGTGGATCATATCACATGTAGTTTGTTTAAAAGAAAAATTAAAAAGCTTAAGTTGAAGATCCTCCGTCGTCACGGCGGATAAACTTCACCTCCTTAAAGGAACAGAAACAGTCGGGCGACAAAGTACATCGTCAAACCTGTTTTCTGTTTTTAACGTCGTGACCTTCAGCCCTGGTCTCCGGAGGAAAAGTACTGGAAAGGCTCTTTGGTCATACTCACTCTGGCGTACGCCAGCGTCACATGTCAGGGAGGATTTGTGAGAAGAACAACGAGTCGGAACAACGGGGGGGGGGGGGGGGGGGGGGGGGGGGGGTCAGGAGCGGATCCAACAGCATTCCTGCTTCTCCTGCCACAAGGTTTCCTACGCGTTTTCACGTCTCCGCAGCACCGACAACCAAAGAATGTCGCGTCCGAACACAAACAGAACAATAGAAACACTTCAGTTACCACTAGAACGCTTATTTACATGATTCAACTGCCGAAATCATCAGTCGCTATCAAAACGGTAAAAACGGGTCTGAGAGGGAGAGAAATCCCTCCCGAGAGTTAAAAAAAACAACCAAAAAAACCTTTTCAAAGAAAGACGGGCGAAGTCGGAGCGACTCGACCGTCGTTAAGGCTTCATCTATCCAGTATTGCTAAAGGAAACGACTATATGAAAGTAAGCGAGTGCAAAACACTGAGAGAAAGAACAACCTGTTAGTTCCTACAAAGTCCCGAGTCCATCGGAAGGTTCTGAGCTGACGGATAAAATTAGCTACGAACACACAAAGTGCACACGTTGTTTAAGATATAAACGATGAGTTTCTTACATTTTCCAAATGTTTGGTTTCGTCTGTTTAATCTCGAGAGCAACAGGAAGGATGTAGCATTTTAAAGAACCTGGTGGAGGTTCATCGAGAAATCTGGTGCTAATATGCTAAATGACGCGAGTGACGACGCTCATGACGATAGTAATGGCAATGCTAGTGACGATGCTAATGGAAATGCTAGTGACAATGCTAATGACCATGCTAGTGACGACGCTCATGACTAGTGATGATGCTAATGATGATGCGAGTGACAACACTAATCACGATGCTCGTGACGATGCTAGTGATGATGCTAATGGCGACACTAGTGACAATGCTAATAACGACGCAAGTGACGATTCTACTGATGATGACAATGGCAACACGAATGACGATGCTAGTGACAATGCTAATGACAATTGTAATGGCAATGCTCGTGATGACGTGCGTGATGACACTAATGACGATGTTAGTGACGATGCTAATGGCGACTCTAGTGACAATGCTAATAACGACGCAAGTGACGATTCTACTGATGATGACAATGACAACACGAATGACGATGCTAATGGCAATGCTAATGATGGCGCTAACACACCATAGCGGGAGTTTTGTGGCATTTTGTTCCAACTTTTCCACCAGTTTGAACCTGAGGGTCGTGTTCATGTCTTATTTTTGTTTTTCAGGGAGAAAAGTGCATCTGCTAACTGTCACACTGCTACAGGCTAGTAACTGATTACTGCCAGTAACTCAGCTCAGTTACAGTTACTGAAGTGTCAGGTAGTTTATTACTCTTTTCTCATCGAGCAAAACATTCCTGGTGTTTCTCACAACAGTGGCATTAGCTGGATTAGCATTAGCCGCTGAAATAGCAATTAGCTTCTGTCACATGTTGGTAGATTATCGGATGCTTTTCTTTGTCATTGGATTATAATCTCTTTCTTTAGGAAGAGCAAACATCCAGCTTATAGAGCGTCTTCCTTCTCTAACATCAGATTATAGAGCATCTTCCTCCCACTGTGTGATGAGTGAATCAGTGTTGCTAACGGTAAACATGCTATGCTAGCAGCATTAAGACTGACTGAGGGAGAGAAAAATTATTTTTTTAAAGTAACAAACGACTTTTTGTTGTGAAAATGTTGACGTGACTTCTGCTTTTTTATTTTACCTTGAAACTGAAACTGTTCGGAGCTGGACCTGTGTGTGTGCGTGTGTGTGCGTGCGTGCGTGTGTGCGTGCGTGCGTGCGTGTGTGTGTGTGTCACTGCAGTGAGTCCAGTAAAGTTTGTTGTGGTAAAACCTCAGAGGTAATCAGCTTCATCTTGAAATGTCATCAACCTTAGAAGAAGCGACGCAACAGTGAAGTTGACGGCGACGCGACGGCGGGCGGCGACACGACGGCAAGGTCGACGGCGGGGTCGACGGCAAGGTCGACGCCGGGGTCGATGGCGGGGGAAGACAGAGGATCCAGGAAGACATTGAGGTTGCAGAAGCGTCAGCAGTGTTCGTGGCGGATTCACAGACGGTCAGTGTGAAACAGGAAGTGAAAGGCGACGTTCTGACCCAAGTTCAGACCTCAAACTCAGAGGTTCCCGCAGAACCAGGACCAGCTCGGTGTCCTGCAGGACCAGGACCAGCTCGGTGTCCTGCAGGACCAGGACCACCCTGGCCTCCAGCAGCAGCCCTGCTGCTCCAGGTAACTAATTAGTGCAATGTAAGGAGAGAGCTGATGCTCTCTGGAAGCTGCCTACAAACATCAACAACAACAACAAAATCCTACGAGAACCTCCAGATCAAGAAAACAAACTCCGCCGCCACGTCTCCGGTCTGTCTACATTCAAGGAGCGGCTGTACGATGGCAGTGACGCCGGCGCTGCTTCCTCGCGCTCTCAGCCGTTCTCGCCGCTCTTCTCCCCTGCAGCCTGAAAAAAAAACAAACAACGTTCATCTTAACATCGTAACGCCGTTAAAGCCTCGACTCTCAGAGCAGCTTGGAAAATATCCACATGTCAACGTATCACCTTTATATTATTTGCTCATTATTTGTTCATCTTCTGGTTTCTTCAGAAGGAAACGATTGGTAGAGAATACGGTAATAAGGTGATAGTGTTGAGATAATACGGTAATAAGGTGCTTGTGTTGAGATACTACGGTAATAAGGTGCTAGTGTTGAGATAATATGGTAATAAGGTGCTGGTGTTGGAGATAATACGGTAATAAGGTGCTAGTGTTGAGATAATACGGTAATAAGGTGATAGTGTTGAGATAATATGGTAATAAGGTGCTGGTGTTGGAGATACTACGGTAATAAGGTGCTTGTGTAGAGATACTACGGTAATAAGGTGCTAGTGTTGAGATAATACGGTAATAAGGTGCTTGTGTAGAGATACTACGGTAATAAGGTGCTAGTGTTGAGATAATACGGTAATAAGGTGCTTGTATTGAGATAATACGGTAATAAGGTGCTAGTGTTGGAGATAATACGGTAATGAGGTGCTGGTGTTGAGATAATACGGTAATAAGGTGCTAGTGTTGGAGATAATACGGTAATAAGGTGCTAGTGGTAGAGATAATATGGTAATGAGGTGCTAGTGTTGGAGATAATACGGTAATAAGGTGCTAGTGTTGGAGATAATACTGTAATAAGGTGCTAGTGTTGGAGATAATACGGTAATAAGGTGCTAGTGGTAGAGATAATATGGTAATGAGGTGCTAGTGTTGGCGATAATATGGTAATAAGGTGCTAGTGTTGGAGATAATACGGTAATAACCGTTTTCTTTTGAGGAAAAACAGCAGCTTTTAAAAGATTGGAGACCAAAACCTGAGCAACCAGACGTTCTGCAGGAGTGGTTTCAGAACCAGAACCACAGACGGTTCTGCAGGAGTGGTTTCAGAACCAGAACCACAGACGGTTCTGCAGGAGTGGTTTCAGAACCACAATCTACAGCTACAATATTCTGAGTGACGGACGGCTCTGATTGAGAACAAGGTGACGTCTGTTGCCATAGCGACAGGTGAAACCGTATATTGAGAACATGTGGCTCCCGACCAGCTCCAGTGTGAACTGAGCCGCGGTGCCGTGCAGCAGGACTCACCCCGGGCTTGTGCAGCGTGTTGTCCTGCAGACTGAAGACGCCGCCGCCCTGGGCGCCGTGCAGCGGCGAGGCGGTGGCCGAGGACAGCAGGCTGGGCGACTGGGCGACCAGCGGGGAGCCGGGGCTGGACGGCAGGGCGCCGGACAGGCTGAGGCGCTGCAGCTCCCTCTGACGCTGCTGCTGCAGCATCTGGCAGACCACCACCACCTGCTGCTCCTGCAGGGACGAGGGGGCCGTGAGGGGGCGACTTGGGGGGGGGGCACTGAGGGACAACAGGGGGGGAGGGGACTGAGGGACAACGGGGGGCGGCAGGGGGGGACTGAGGGACAACGAGGGGGGGGCGACTGGGGGACAACGAGGGTGGGGGGGTGATTGAGGGACAACGGGGGGCGACCTGGGGGGGGGATGATTGAGGGACAACGGGGGGTGACCTGGGGGGGGGGGGCTGATTGAGGGACAATGAAGGGGGGGGGGGGCTGATTGAGGGCTGACTGGGGGGTGATTGAGGGACAACGAGGGGGGAGGGGGGACTGAGGGACAATGGGGGGGGGCTGAGGGACAATGGGGGGTGATTGAGGGACAACGGGGGGGATGGGGGGGTGATTGAGGGACAATGAGGGGGGAGGGGGGACTGAGGGACAACGGGGGGGGGGGGAATTGAAGGCCAACAGCCATCTGATGGGGAGCGACAGGAGGACGACAGGAGGAAGACAGGAGGAGGACAAGAGGAAGACAGGAGGAAGACAGGAGGACAACAGGAGGAAGACAGGAGGAGGACAAGAGGAAGACAGGAGGATGACAGGCGGAAGACAGGAGGACAACAGGAGGACATGAGGAGGAAGACAGGAGGACAACAGGAGGAAGACGAAGACAGGAGGAAGACAGGAGGAAGACAGGACGACGACAGGAGGACATGAGGAGGAAGACAGGAGGACAACAGGAGGAAGACGAAGACAGGAGGACGACAGGGAGTCGTGAGACAGAATGAGACAGAGGGACATTTTACCGGAGTGAAGTTCTGTGAGGAGAGAAACTGCTGAAGCTGCTGCTGCTCCAGGTGGAGCTGCTTCTGCTGCTCCGACAGGAGAGACGAGCTGAAACACACACACACACACACACACACACACACACACACACACACACACACACACACACACACACACACACACACACACACAGATGCTGACTGTCACATTGCAAAAGACTGTGTGTGTGTGTGTGTGTGTGTGTGTGTGTGTGTGTGTGTGTGTGTGTGTGTGTGTGCGTGCGTGTGTGTGTGTGTGTGTACGTACGGGTTCAGGCTCTTAGGAAGCTGAAATCCCTGCATCAGCGTCTGAGCGCTGAGCGGAGGAGGCTGCGGTCGGAGCGCCGGCAGCGCGGCGTTCTGCGCGGCGTTCTGCGCCGGGGACTGGATCACGCCGTTCAGGCCGCCCGGCACGCCGTTCACCTGCGGGCTGCCCGACAGGGACGCCATGAGCCCGTCACTCAGCCCGCGACTCGACCCATTCAGCAGCGGCTGGCCGAAGGGGGCGGGGCTCTGCTGAGGCGGCGGCGTGCTCTGGAAGGAGAGGGAGGAGCTACTGCGGGACGGACTGCCGGAGTGGAGCTCCTGCAACAAACACACACAGCAATAACACTGTGAAAACGCAATTAGCACACGTTTCTTTATCTCTTATATTATTGGGTTAGTTTGAAATACTTTGTGCTGATTAATTCCTAATCAAGTGGAAAAACACATATTATCATGAAAGACCAAAAAAACTGAAATCATCATGAAAAGTGCACATTTAAAGAGTGAAAAATATATTATAAAAGCTGAAAGGGATGACAAATCATTAATATCATTAAATAATAACAATAATAATGATGATTGTTGTTTTGACTTTGATCTCATAAAATACAAACAATTTGTATAAATACCGACTTATGAGCGACTGAAGCAACATTTCGTAAAAAGTTAAAATAAATGAATGTTAATTCATGAAATGCCAATAAAATATAAAAAAAAAGAAAAAGAAATATTCAAATATTTAATTAACATCAATATATGGTAGAGAGGCGATTCAGCACCTGATCAGGTGTGCTGCCTCACCTTTCTGCCTCACAATAAATACTTGACAAAACTTGTCAAGTATTGTATACTTGACAAGTGTGTGTGTGTGTGTGTGTGTGTGTGTGTGTGTGTGTGTGTGTGTGTGTGTGTGTGTGTGTGTGTGTGTGTGTGTGTGTGTGTTTGCGTGTCCTCACCTCGGACGAGTCGTTCAGGAAGCAGCTTTTGGACAACGGACTCTTATTGGAACTCAGACGGTCTACAGACGAACGAAAATCAGTCTGTCAATCAGTCACATGACGTGTTGGAGGGTGGAGGATGGGGGCAGGGTGGAGGATGGGGGCAGGGTGGAGGACGGGGGGCAGGGTGGGGTAGAGGGTGGAGGATGGGGGGACTGAGACAGGAAGAACCTGACCCTGGGTAGAAGAGAGGAAGTTGATCTGGGCGGAGGCGTGCAGTGGGCCCTGGGCGGAGGCGTGCAGCAGGCCCTGGGCGGAGGCGTGCAGCAGGCCCTGGGCGGAGGCGTGCAGCAGGCCCTGGGCGGAGGCGTGAGGGGGGAACGGCACCAACAGCTCGGTGTTCAGCAGCTGCAGACGATCCTTCTTGGCCGTCAGACTCAGGATCTGGTCCTGGAGGCGCTGGTTCTCCTGCTGGAGGGAGTGGAGGCACTGCAGCATCTCCACAACTGGAGGGTGGAGGAGAGGTGGAGGAGGGTGGAGGAGGGTGGGGCAGGGACGGAGAGGGGGAGGAACGTTTTGTAATTTAATGTTTCAAACTAAATATTTTCTTTGGTTTGTTTTGTATCGATGCAAGTTAGTAATAGTAACTAGTCTGGTGGGAGAGTATCGTGTAATATACCTGACAGTACAGTTGAGAGTATAACTGTGGAGTACAGTTGAGAGTATAACTGGAGTATAGTTGAGAGTATAGATGTGGAGTATAGCTGAGAGTATAGTTGAGAGTACAGTTGAGAGTATAGTTCAGAGTATAGATGTGGAGTACAGTTGAGAGTATAGTTCAGAGTATAGATGTGGAGTATAGTTGAGAGTACAGTTGAGAGTATAACTGTGGAGTACAGTTGAGAGTATAGATGTGGAGTATAGCTGAGAGTATAGATGTGGAGTATAGTTGAGAGTATAGATGTGGAGTATAGATGTGGAGTATAGCTGAGAGTATAGGTCAGAGTATAGATGTGGAGTATAGTTGAGAGTATAGATGTGGAGTATAGTTCAGAGTATAGATGTGGAGTACAGTTGAGAGTATAGATGTGGAGTATAGTTGAGAGTATAGATGTGGAGTACAGTTGAGAGTATAGATGTGGAGTATAGTTGAGAGTATAGATGTGGAGTACAGTTGAGAGTATAGATGTGGAGTATAGCTGAGAGTATAGATGTGGTGTATAGCTGAGAGTATAGATGTGGAGTATAGCTGAGAGTATAGATGTGGAGTACAGTTGAGAGTATAGATATGGAGCATAGCTGAGAGTATAGTTCAGAGTATAGCTGTGGAGTACAGTTGAGAGTATAGATGTGGAGTATAGTTCAGAGTATAGTTGACAGTATAGATGTGGAGTACAGTTGAGAGTACAGATGTGGAGTACAGTTGAGAGTATAGTTGAGAGTACAGATGTGGAGTACAGTTGAGAGTACAGTTGAGAGTACAGATGTGGAGTACAGTTGAGAGTACAGTTGAGAGTACAGATGTGGAGTACAGTTGAGAGTACAGTTGAGAGTACAGATGTGGAGTACAGTTGAGAGTATAGTTGAGAGTATAGATGTGGAGTACAGTTGAGAGTATAGATGTGGAGTATAGTTGAGGGTTCAGTTCTCATCCTTCAGAGTGTCTGGCTGAAGCAGTGTAGACTCACTGTTCACTCCCGTCTCTCCGTTGCCATGTTTCTCCAGCAGCAGCTCGATGTGGCAGCTGGCCGGAGGAACGTTCTCAGGCCGGGTCCGGACCCCGACCCCGGGCCCCAGCCAGTCCCGGGCCCCGACCCCGACCCCCGCTCCCAGCCAATCCCGGGCCCCGGCTCCAGCTCCTAGCCAATCCCGCTGGTCCAAGAGAAGAGGAAGTGCGCTCATTGGAGACCTGCATGAGGAACAGACAGTCACCACAGGAAGTCCACTAGCCACTACAGGAAGTCTACTAGTCACTACAGGAAGTCTACTAGTCACTACAGGAAGTCCACTATCCACTACAGGAAGTCTACTAGTCACTACAGGAAGTCCACTAGCCACTACAGGAAGTCCACTACTCACTACAGGAAGTCCACTAGCCACTACAGGAAGTCTACTAGTCACTACAGGAAGTCTACTAGTCACTACAGGAAGTCCACTATCCACTACAGGAAGTCCACTATCCACTACAGGAAGTCCACTAGTCACTACAGGAAGTCCACTATCCACTACAGGAAGTCTACTAGTCAATACAGGAAGTCCACTATCCACTACAGGAAGTCCACTATCCACTACAGGAAGTCCACTAGTCACTACAGGAAGTCCACTAGCCACTACAGGAAGTCCACTATCCGCTACAGGAAGTCCACTAGTCACTACAGGAAGTCCACTATCCACTACAGGAAGTCTACTAGTCACTACAGGAAGTCCACTATCCACTACAGGAAGTCTACTAGTCACTGCAGGAAGTCCACTATCCACTACAGGAAGTCTACTAGTCACTACAGGAAGTCCACTATCCACTACAGGAAGTCTACTAGTCACTACAGGAAGTCCACTATCCACTACAGGAAGTCCACTAGCCACTACAGGAAGTCCACTAGTCACTACAGGAAGTCCACTAGCCACAACAGGAAGTCCACTAGCCACTATAGGAAGTCCACTAGCCACTACAGGAAGTACGCCAGTCACCACAGGAAGTCCACTAGCCCACTAGTCCAATACACCGTGACGGAGGCTGTGTGATGGAGGCTGTATGATGGAGGCTGTGTGATGGAGGCTGTGTGATGGAGGCTGTATGATGGAAGCTGTGTGATGGAGGCTGTGTGACGGGGGCTGTGTGATGGAGGCTGTGTGACGGGGGCTGTGTGATGGAGGCTGTGTGACGGGGGCTGTGTGATGGAGGCTGTGTGACGGGCGGAGGCACTCACTGTGATGACAGACTCTCTCTGGGTGAATTCTGCTGACACGGGAAGCGACAGTCGTCCAGCTCCGACTCTGAGGACGGCCATAAGACAGAGGTCAGCAGTTAGAACGGAGCGCTGCTGACCTCTGACCTCTGACCTCACCACTCCTCTCACCTGGCAGGGCGCTGTGGGTCTGGCTCAGCGTGGCAGTGGTGGACAGACAGCTGGAGAACGGCTGCGAGGACGGCAGGCCCAACGAGGAGGTGGAGACCGGATGGGTGGAGGAGGTCAGGCCGAAGGAGGAGGTGGAGACCGGGTGGGTGGAGGACGTCAGGCCGAACGAGGAAGTGGAGACCGGATGGGTGGAGGACGTCAGGCCGAAGGAGGAGCTGGAGACCGGGTGGGTGGAGGAGGTCAGGCCGAAGGAGGAGGTGGAGACCGGGTGGGTGGAGGACGTCAGGCCGAAGGAGGAGCTGGAGACCGGATGGGTGGAGGAGGTCAGGCCGAAGGAGGAGGTGGAGACCGGATGGGTGGAGGACGTCAGGCCGAAGGAGGAGCTGGAGACCGGGTGGGTGGAGGACATCAGGCCGAAGGAGGAGGTGGAGCTGACACACACCTGCAACATCAACATGAAATCAAGTTTTCGAGTGTCACAAATGTCTGAATGCCCAAAAAAGGATTTGCGGTTCTTTTGTGTGTTAATAATGTTTAATTAACTTGTTAGTATTGTGTTAGTTTCTTCAGCCTCCGTCAGCTGCTTTGCGACCCTCCACCCTGTCCTCACCTGCGTGTTTGCGCCAGCGCTGATTGACGGAAGGGCGAGCGAGGAGGTGTGGGGCGGGAGGGGGGTGCTGGACACGCCCCCCCCCAGAGAGACGGGCTCCTTCAGGGTGGAGTAGATCCCTGCAGGGGGAAACGGGGCAGGCGGCGGAGGTGAGCAACACCGTGGCGGCGCACCAGGGGGCGACGTTGGGCTCACACAGTCTCAACAGTTCACTGGTGGACCAAACGACTGCAGACTTTTATTTCAGTCACACGTTCATCAGACTCAAGGAATCATGACTCTTCAACAATAGTTACAGATTCCTGCTACACACACACACACACACACACACACACACCAGATTCCTGCACACACACACTTTCAATTCCTAAAAGTGAAATGTTTCACACAACATTGTGAAGTATTTCATATATGAGTTTAGAGAATCAGGGCCGTGATGTGAAGACGAGCTGGAAATGAGTGGAAACATTTCAATGCTGCACCGCCTGCACACAGGAAGTCACACGCTAACCACACACACACACACACACACACACACACACACGCTCCATCAGACTCACCGGAGCCGAGCAGTGAGTTTCCTCGACAAGTAGAGAAGCTCCCACCGGAAGAGGAGGTGGAGGTGGAGGTTGAGGAGGAGGAGGAGGAGGAGGAGGGTGTAGTGGTGGTGGTGGTGGTGGTGGGAGGCAGTGTGGAGGGGAAGGCAGGATGGGAGATGGAGGAGGAGTTTTGGTATAAAGAGGAGGAGGAGGAGGAGGTCAATGCCGGAGGAGGAGGAGGAGGTGGAGGTGGAGCCGGGTGGTGGTGATGGTGGTGGTGGTGGTGGTGGTCTTCTTCCCTCCTCTCCCGGTTCTTGCTGCCCCGCGGGCGCCCCGGCCCGTGGCGGCTCTTCTTGCTGCCGCGGTGCCTCCTCTCGCGGGGCAGCGGTGGGGGCGTGGCCACACGCGGAGGCTCCGCCTCCTCCAGGATGGGCGGCGTGCTCAGCGTGCTCAGCTTGCTGAGCGACTTGGAGGACTTGTGGTCCCCCGACGTCGACACCTTCCGGATCTTGCTGCTGCTGCCGAGTCCCGACGACGACGTGATGCGCATGATGGAGCCGAAGGTGGAGATGGTCACCTTGTTCTCGAAGGGGCTGGCTCCGCCCTCCGGCCGGTCGTGACCCTGCGACCCCGCCAGCGGCCCGTCGGCGGGCGTCAACGCCGGCGGCTTGTGGTATTTGCAGTCCCCCTTCCCCCCCTCCTCTTCTTCCTCCTCCTCCTTGTCCTCCTCCTCCTCCTCCTCGTCGTGGAGCGCCGCCGGCCTCCTGTGGCGCTCCTTGCGCTCTTCGCCGCTGTGGTCGTCGCCTCCTCTGTCGTGGTCGCGGTCCAGACGGGACGAAGACGAGAACTGATGGAAGTCCTGAGGCAGCGAGCCGCCTGCGGGACGGACAAACTCCCCGTCAGCTAACGGCGAGACGCCAGAGTACCAAACTACACGAACTACACACCTGCTCACTACCAAACGACACAACCGCTCAGTACCAAACTACACAAACTACACACCCGCTCACTACCAAACGACACAACCGCTCAGTACCAAACTACACAAACTACACACCCGCTCAGTACCAAACTACACAAACTACACACCCGCTCACTACCAAACGACACAACCGCTCAGTACCAAACTACACAAACTACATACCCGCTCAGTACCAAACTACACAAACTACACACCCGCTCACTACCAAACTAAACACCCGCTCAGTACCAAACTACACACCCGCTCAGTGCCAAACTACACACCCACTCAGTACCAAACTACACACCCGCTCAGTGCCAAACTACACACCCACTCAGTACCAAACTACACACCCACTCAGTACCAAACTACACAAACTACACACCCGCTCAGTACCAAACTACACAAACCACACACCCGCTCAGTACCAAACTACACACCCGCTCAGTACCAAACTACACAAACTACACACCCGCTCAGTACCAAACTACACTAACCACACACCTGCTCAGTACCAAACTACACAACCACTCAGTACCAAACTACACACCCGCTCAGTGCCAAACTACACACCCACTCAGTACCAAACTACACACCCACTCAGTACCAAACTACACAAACTACACACCCGCTCAGTACCAAACTACACAAACCACACACCCGCTCAGTACCAAACTACACAACCGCTCAGTACCAAACCACACAAACTACACACCCGCTCAGTACCAAACTACACTAACCACACACCTGCTCAGTACCAAACTACACAACCACTCAGTACCAAACTACACACCCGCTTAGTACCAAACTACACAAGCGCTCAGTACCAAACTACACACCCGTTCAGTACCAAACTACACAAACTACACACCCGCTCAGTACCAAACTACAACCCGCTCAGTACCAAACTACACAACCGCTCAGTACCAAACTACACAAACCACACACCCGCTCAGTACCAAACTACAACCCGCTCAGTACCAAACTACACAACCGCTCAGTACCAAACTACACAAACTACACACCCGCTCAGTACCAAACAGGAGGAGGAGGATGAGGAGGAGCAGGAGGAGCAGGAGCTCCTCACTGACCTGTGTTGAAGGGGCTGGAGGAGCAGGAGGAGGAGCCGCTCCTGGTGGAGCTTCCTGTCTTCTTGCTGCGGTGACCGTGACCGTGACCGTGACCGTGACTCAGCTTCTTGGACTTTTCTTCACTGTCTTTGTTGCTGCTGCTGCTGTGGTGACTGGAGGACACCTGACGGGACAGGAAACATCGGGCTTCAGTGTCTTGCCCAAGGGCACTTCGGCACGCGGGTAGGCGGGGGTGGGAATTGAACCGGCAGCCTTCCTATTGGGAGACGACCGCCCTACCAACCGAACCAATGAGCAATAAAGGAGCACCTGCCGCTCCGACAGCTGCTCCCACTGTGAAGCTCCACCCGACCCTGAGGCACGCGGTTGCAGTTCTTTATACCTTTTCTATGCTGTTGGACGTGACGGAGGAGCTCAGGACGTCTGAGGACTTCTTGTGACGCTCCTTCTGCCGGATCTTGTCTTTATGGCTCTGAAAACAGAGAGGACAGCCGTCAGTCCACTGACCGACCCGGTGCTCCTGCTGTCTCACGTCCATACCGGAGGACTGACAAACCTTGTATGGCAGCAGCTTCTACTGGGGAGTGAAGGAGTGCTCACTGTGTCTGTCTCTGGGACTGTCTGTCCCTAGGCCTGTCTGTCCCTAGGGCTGTCTGTCCCTAGGACTGTCTGTTTCTAGGACTGTCTGTCCCTAGGCCTGTCTATCCCTAGGACTGTCTGTCCCTAGGACTGTCTGTTTCTAGGACTGTCTGTCCCTAGGACTGTCGGTCTCTAGGACTGTCTGTCTCTACGATGGCGTGTCTCCAACTGTTTCAAGCAGAAGTTACTTTGATATTTAAATACAGAGGCTTTTGGTTGCAATTGGACAGCTGATGAAGTGCTGAAGTGATGAAGTGGTGACCGTACCTTCCTCTGTCTGTGGTGATGAAGGGGTGAACTGGCTCCTCTGGACTGACTGAAGCAGCTGCTAGTTTTATCTCCGGAACGAAACTTTTTCTGCTGGAATAAGAAGAAACACTGAGGTCCTGGTCTGAAGACTGAGACACCTTCAAGACCTCCAGGACCAGGACCAGGACCAGGACCGGGACCGGGACAAGGACCAGGACCAGGACCAGAACTAGACGAGGTGTGGACCTGCTCTTACCATCTTGTTGTAGTGATGTTTGCAGTAGCCGCAGTATTTCACATTATCAGCTTCAGGACCTTCTTCTTCACACAGGAGTCCAGCCATCTGAGCACTGAGACACACACTGTTAGAGACACACACACACACACACACACACACACACACACACACACACACACACACACAGGTGACGTGGAAGGCCTGCCGGCAGCCCGGCCGGTTGCAGGTCATGCAGGCGCCGCAGGCTGCTTTGCTCTCTCGGCCGTGATCCTCGCAGATGTAACACGTCTGGAGGAGAAGCAGGAGAGATGGGTTGGTTGGTTGGGTTGGTTGGGTTGGGTTGGGTTGGGTTGGTTTGGTTTGGTTTGGTTTGGTTTGGTTTGGTTTGGTTTGGTTTGGGTTGGGTTGGGTTGGGTTGGGTTGGGTTGGGTTGGGTTGGGTTGGGTTGGGTTGGTTTGGTTTGGTTTGGTTTGGTTTGGTTTGGTTTGGTTTGGTTTGGGCTGGGTTTGGTTTGGTTTGGTTTGGTTTGGTTTGGTTTGGTTTGGTTTGGTTTGGTTTGGTTTGGGTTGGGTTGGGTTGGGTTGGGTTGGGTTGGGTTGGGTTGGGTTGGGTTGGGTTGGGTTGGGTTGGGTTGGGTTGGGTTTGGGTTGGGTTGGGTTGGGTTGGGTTGGGTTTGGTTGGTTGGGTTTGGTTGGTTGGGTTTGGTTAGGTTGGTTTGCTTTGGTTGGGTTGGGTTGGGTTTGGTTTGGTTTGGTTTGGTTTGGTTTGGTTTGGTTTGGGTTGGGTTGGGTTGGGTTGGGTTGGTTTGGTTTGGTTTGGTTTGGTTTGGTTTGGTTTGGGCTGGGTTTGGTTGGGTTGGGTTGGGTTGGGTTTGGGTTGGGTTGGGTTTGGTTGGTTGGGTTTGGTTGGTTGGGTTTGGTTAGGTTGGTTTGCTTTGGTTGGGTTGGGTTGGGTTGGGTTTGGTCTGCTTTAACTCTGGGCTCTGATGGAAGGCTTGTTCAGGTTGTTAAACATGAATAAACTAAATCTTGCATTATCAATAGATGATGTAATGCACTTCTCTCACAGTATCCGAGTACTCCGGCACATACTTCGTAAGAGTCTTTGACATTGCACCGTCTAGAAAACTGGACTCGGCGTGTTTTTCACTGTTTGTGAGATTAAAGAATCCTGAGATCTTGTCCTCTTCCAAGATGGCCACCATTGCTCCAGCTCCTCTACAACTTTGTCCCCTCATCCCTGTACTGAGTTCATCACCAAACCCACGTGGGACTTATCGGGAAGCTCGCGGAGGACACTGTCCCCACAAGAACTACAAGAGACACCAACACTAATTCCAGCAGTGGTGGAGAGAGGCAGGTAAGGCGTCGTACCTTGATGTATCGCTCGTGGGGGACGAACTGCAGGATGATGGGCTCCATCGTCAGCACGTTGGCGAACTGCACCTCCGGGATGTAGAGTGCACACACCACATGGGCCCAGCCTGACCAGCAGGGGGCAGCACGTCAGCTTCAACATCAACACTGCAGGGGGGGGGGGTCAGGGGGGAAAGCGTCTGAGGGGTTTACCTCCACTGTCTGTCCTCTTGAGGGCGCCATCTTTGTGGGGACACAGTTCACACCTCTGAGGAGAAGAAGAAGAGCAGATTATGATCTATAATCTGATGTTAGAGGAGGAAGATGCTCTATAATCTGACGTTAGAGGAAGGTGCTCTATAATTTGATGTTAGACACGGAAGATGCTCTATAATCTGGTGTTACAGGAGGAAGATGCTCTATAATCTGACGTTAGAGGAGGAAGATGCTCTATAATTTGATGTTAGAGGAGGAAGATGCTCTATAATCTGGTGTTACAGGAGGAAGATGCTCTATAATCTGACGTTAGAGGAGGAAGCTGCTCTATAATCTGATGTTAGCGGAGGAAGATGCTCTATAATCTGACGTTAGAGGAGGAAGATGCTCTATAATCTGATGTTAGAGGAGGACGGTGCTCTATAATCTGATGTTAGAGGAGGAAGATGCTCTATAATCTGACGTTAGAGGAGGAAGATGCTCTATAATTTGATGTTAGAGGAGGAAGATGCTCTATAATGTGGTGTTACAGGAGGAAGATGCTCTATAATCTGCCGTTAGAGGAGGAAGATGCTCTATAATTTGATGTTAGAGGAGGAAGATGCTCTATAATCTGGTGTTACAGGAGGAAGATGCTCTATAATCTGACGTTAGAGGGGGAAGATGCTCTATAATCTGATGTTAGAGGAGGACGATGCTCTATAATCTGACGTTAGAGGAGGAAGATGCTCTATAATCTGATGTTAGAGGAGGCCGGTGCTCTATAATCTGATGTTAGAGGAGGAAGATGCTCTATAATCTGTAATCTTAAAAAGAAAACACAGCTGCAATTGGAGCAGCTCGTCCAGTAAACAGGAGTTCAGAGAGATAGTAACAGAGCTGCTCTTCAGTAGAGAGACAGCAGCTCTCCATAATGCTAATGCTAATAGCAGGACAGAGTCAGTAAACTGACCAGCTACTAACATGTTATTAAGTCAACAGAGAAACCTTGTTATTGTTTTACTGGTGTTGCTCAGAACAGGTGTAGGTGTGTCTGTGTGTGTGTGTGTGTGTGTGTGTGTGTGTGTGTGTGTGTGTGTGTGTGTGTGTGTGTGTGTGTGTGTGTGTGTGTGTGTGTGTGTGACTCACCACTCGTGCCGCTCGCTCCTGTGACTCACACTTCCGACAGAACCAGGGACCAGTGGGCACCTGGACGATACCGTAGCATGCTGACACACACACACACACACACACACACACACACACACACACACACACACACACACACACACACACACACACACACACACACACACACACACACACACACACACACACACACACACACACACACACACACACACAGAAGAAGACTCAGTGAGGAAGGAGTTCTTTCTAAAGCGATGCTGCTTCAGATTATTTCCTGTCAGACTGAGACGCCAGGATATTTCTGTTCAACTTCATCACTTCATCACTTCATCACTCCATCACTCCATCACTACATCACTCCATCACTCCATCACTTCATCACTCCATCACTTTATCACTCCATCACTTCGGAGGGATTTGGTTTCCTGCTTCAACTTTCTGACGCTCAATCAGACCAATTTCCATGTCGTTTTTTTTAGTATGCTTGGTCCCTGAGGGTGACGTCTTCGTTTTTTACAGTTAAATTAATTGTAAAATACAGTTTCTTGAAAGAGGAAAAACACAAAAACACGAAGCAGTTTAGATGAAACCAGGTTGAACAGCTGGACTTTATGTTCCAGCTTTAACTTGATAAACAGACACGGCAAAAGGCTCATTTTCTAAAGTGATGCTGCTGTAGGTTTCTTATTAGTGGGACTATTTTTTTCAGCATTATTGATTTGAAGGATTGATTTTTCAAAGTATATCTGCCACATTTGGAAGGATTATTAAGTGTATTTGACAGAAAAATGCCCCGGATGCCGTCTTCAGAAATATGGTTTTCAATATATTTCTGAAAACAAATAGGCTGTGCAGGTGAAAAGTTATAACGCTGCTTTGAAGCTGAGGCTTTGAAGCTGAGGCTTTGAGTGATGCGTTCAGGTGCATCACGTAACTCCGCCCTCCGACATGTTGTGATGTTACATGATAAACATGGTTATAATATGACTGATGCAGGTGTTGTTGTGGGGGGGGCGTCATGTGTGCAAAGAAGACTATTTCATGAGAAACAAAGCCATATGATACTATAGTAAATATATATGGACGTATGCAAGATATATGAAAACATATAAATTAGAATTAATGCATAAAAGTACAGGATTAATTTCCTCAAGAAGTCTCATCCAATGTTTCACTCTCACTGCCTCTCGCCATAAATAACCTCCTTCACTCCATGACTTCCTTTCTCTTTGATGATCTTTTCCACCGCTCGAGCTCGACCCTCACTGTTTTATTTTGTTAACCACGCGCACACACCGCCCACCCGCCACTGGGGCATGTGGACAGGTGGAGATGGGAATCGAACCTTCAACCTTCCAATTAGGGTGACGACCGCCGGACCAAGCAACAACCGCTCCATGCGCCCGGCCCGGCCCGGCCCGGCTCGGCCCAGAACAGAAGGGAAACAACAAACCGCACGCCCCCCCGGCTCACCCCTCCCACACGCATCAACACACACACGCACAAACACGCACGTAGACAAGCGGCAGCGGCTTCCGCAGCAGCGGCCCTCCGCCGCTCCGCCGCCGCCTCCGCCGGGGGAGAGGAGGCTCCGGCTCCGGCTCCGGCTCCGGCGCCGCCCTCCTCCACCCCCCCACCCCACCACGGCTCCACGGCGGCCGCTCACCCTGGTGCACGGCCACGCTGCAGCCGTGTCCATCGCAGTACACCAGCGGGTTCTCCGCCCAGCCCCGCTCGTCCGAACACACGCAGCAGCCGCCGACCATTTCCCGCATGCTGCTCCCAGTAGAACCGGACCTCCGTCCCCGGCACACGGACCCTCCGGGCCCGTCAGGCGCTCGTCCCGCACCGGGCCGCCGCTCCGCGCATAGCCGGGGGCCGCGTGCGCGGCGCAGGTTTTGGCGCAGCGGGGAAGCGAAATCTGTGCGTGGGGCTTGCGGCGCTGCTGCTGCTGCTGCTGCGTTTTTCCGTGATGTCCTCCCGTCCCCATAGAGGCGATGCAGTGCGCATGCTCAGACCTGCTCCTCCGGCTCTCGATAATCAACAACGAAAGATACCACACGTCGCTATTTCTCCACTCTCCCGGCGGAATTTGCGCCGCTCTTTCTCTCGGTTACGCGATTGAGGAAAAAAAACACGCAACTTCGCCGTGCCGTCGCGCACGCGCGTCAGCGCGCGTCCGTGTTTTCACCGGTTTTTAACTCATCGGGAGGAAAAACATGTGGATGAATGAGACAAACCGCTGGCTGCACTCGGTGCTCCGCAGCGCCCCTGCGGGACGCAGCGGGCACTGCAGGCAGGTTTACAGCCTGTTTCACCATCCAGAGCTGCAGGAACAGAGACCTTCACGCACGATGGTGCTTTCATGCAGGCCGACAAACGACCATGGAACCATGGTTCGTGACGTTTGAATCAGCATGGCCTGGTTACAGTCCTTTCAATGGCTTTTTTCTTTGATTTAATTAATTAATTAATTGGGTTTTTTTAATCTCCAGGGCTAAACGTTTTTACTGGATCGGCGCCTGTATGGTTGTTATCTGGCTGAAAGGTGGTGCATCACTTTATTTTGAAATTCAGTCGAGTCGCGGCACCTGGAGTAAAATCTCGCCCCACCAAGTACATCGAGAAACTCCACTGCTCTCAATACAACTTGTTGAAGTATTGCTTTAAAAGAAAAAAGAAGTGGCTGCACAGTGTTTCTATTATTAGTACTTTCATTGTTTTTGTTGGTATTTCCATCAATCGTCTGGACGGGTGAGGACAGGCACACCTGGACAGGTCTCCATCACCTGGAGGAAACCTGGGGAGTACCTGGAGGAAACCTGAGGAGTACCTGGGGGAAACCTGGGGAGTACCTGGAGGAAACCTGGAGGAAGCCTGAGGAGTACCTGGAAGAAACACATGAGTACCTGGAGGAAACGTGGGGAGTACCTGGAAGAAACACGTTAGTACCTGGAGGAAACCTGGAGGAAGCCTGAGGAGTACCTGGAAGAAACACATGAGTACCTGGAGGAAACCTGGGGAGTACCTGGAGAATACCTGGAGGAAACCTGGGGAGTACCTGGAAGAAACCTGGGGAGTACCTGGAGGAAACCTGGGGAGTACCTGGAGAATACCTGGAGTACCTGGAGGGAACCTGGGGAGTACCTGGAAAATACCTGGAGGAAACCTGGGGAGTACCTGGAAGAAACACATGAGTAGCTGGAGGAAACCTGGGGAGTACCTGGAGGAAACCTGGAGTACCTGGAGGGAACCTGGGGAGTACCTGGAGGAAACCTGGGGAGTACCTGGAAGAAACAGATGAGTACCTGGAGGAAACCTGGGGAGTACCTGGAGGAAACCTGGGGAGTGCCTGGAGGAAACCTGGGAAGTACCTGGAGGAAACCTGGGGAGTACCTGGAGGAAACAGATGAGTACCTGGAGGAAACAAGGGCAGTACCTGGACGAAACCTGGGGAGTACCTGGAAGAAACCTGGGGAGTACCTGGAAGAAACACATGAGTACCTGGAGGAAACCTGGAGTACCTGAAGGAAACCTGGGGAGTACCTGGAGGAAACCTTGGGAGTACCTGGATGAAAACAGAGGAGTACCTGGAGGAAACCTGGGGAGTACCTGGAAGAAACCTGGGGAGTACCTGGAAGAAACACATGAGTACCTGGAGGAAACCTGGGGAGTACCTGGAAGAAACAGATGAGTACCTGGAGGAAACCTGGGGAGTACCTGGAGGAAACCTGGGGAGTGCCTGGAGGAAACCTGGGAAGTACCTGGAGGAAACCTGGGGAGTACCTGGAGGAAACAGATGAGTACCTGGAGGAAACAAGGGCAGTACCTGGACGAAACCTGGGGAGTACCTGGAAGAAACCTGGGGAGTACCTGGAAGAAACACATGAGTACCTGGAGGAAACCTGGAGTACCTGAAGGAAACCTGGGGAGTACCTGGAGGAAACCTTGGGAGTACCTGGATGAAAACAGAGGAGTACCTGGAGGAAACCTGGGGAGTACCTGGAAGAAACCTGGGGAGTACCTGGAAGAAACACATGAGTACCTGGAGGAAACCTGGGGAGTACCTGGAAGAAACAGATGAGTACCTGGAGGAAACCTGGGGAGTACCTGGAGGAAACCTGGGGAGTGCCTGGAGGAAACCTGGGAAGTACCTGGAGGAAACCTGGGGAGTACCTGGAGGAAACAGATGAGTACCTGGAGGAAACAAGGGCAGTACCTGGACGAAACCTGGGGAGTACCTGGAAGAAACCTGGGGAGTACCTGGAAGAAACACATGAGTACCTGGAGGAAACCTGGAGTACCTGAAGAAAACCTGGGGAGTACCTGGAGGAAACCTGGGGAGTACCTGGATGAAAACAGAGGAGTACCTGGAGGAAACCTGGGGAGTACCTGGAAGAAACCTGGGGAGTACCTGGAAGAAACACATGAGTACCTGGAGGAAACCTGGGGAGTACCTGGAGGAAACCTTGGGAGTACCTGGAAGAAACAGATGAGTATCTGGAGGAAACCTGGGGAGTACCTGGAGGAAACCTGGGGAGTACCTGGAAGAAACCTGGGGAGTACCTGGAAGAAACCTGGGGAGTACCTGGAGGAAACCTGGAGTACCTGGAGGAAACCTGGAGTACCTGGAGGAAACCTGGGGAGTACCTGGAAGAAACAGATGAGTACCTGGAGGAAACCTGGGGAGTACCTGGAGGAAACCTGGAGTACCTGGAGGAAACCTGGAGGCTCCACAAGAAGCATAAACTGAACATGTAGAAATACTAGTTAAATACAATATTCACTGTACATACGGTGTCTGGCCACTTGAGGGCGCTAGAGCCCTTTAATGTCAGTTGTAATGTTTTAAGGTTTGTGTGCGTGTGTGTGTGTGTGTGTGTGTGTGTGTGTGTGTGTGTGTGTGTGTGTACACCTATTAATGTCAGCAAAACCTCAGAATGGTGAGATAAAGTGACCTCCGACTCAACAGGATGCTGTGATCAGACACTTCACACACACACACGCACACACACGCACACACACACACACACACACACACACACACACACACACACACACACACGCACACACACACACACGCACACACAAACACAGGAAGTGTGTGTGTTAAGTTTTGATGTCCTCCATCAAACTGCTGAGAACGAAAGAAGCAGCAGCGTAAGAGGAAGAGAGGAGATAGAGAGAGGGGGGAGGGATGACTGGCTGGTAGAGGTGAAGAACTGGTAGAGAGGAAGAGAGGAGATAGAGAGAGGGGGGAGGGATGACTGGCTGGT
The DNA here is from genome assembly GCF_963422515.1 of Blennius ocellaris. Classification (NCBI taxonomy): domain Eukaryota; kingdom Metazoa; phylum Chordata; class Actinopteri; order Blenniiformes; family Blenniidae; genus Blennius; species Blennius ocellaris. Next base: position 2,518,866 of record NC_137652.1, on the reverse strand, counting down.
AGAGGTGAAGAACTGACAGAGAGGAAGAGAGGAGATAGACAGAGAGGGAGGGATGACTGGCTGGTGTTGGAGGGGAAGAACTGATGACTGATAGACGACAAGACGAGTCACTTCTCTTCAAACCACACGGAGTAAAATAGAAGTGACTGCTGATGGAGAGAACTGATAGACTGATAGAGAGAAACTGAAAGATAGACTAAGACTCAGAGTGATAGAGAGACTGAAAGAGAGCGAGAATGAGAGACTGATGGAGAATTGATTTTTTAAAACACTTTATTTACATTTCATATTCTGTTTCACTGCTTCACAAAGAAACACCTCCACCCTCCTCTGAACTCCACCTCTGAACTCCACCCTCCTCAGAGGAGTCACTCCTCCACCCTCCTCTGAACTCCACCCTCCTCAGAGGAGTCACTCCTCCACCCTCCTCTGAACTCCACCCTCCTCAGAGGAGTCACTCCTCCACCCTCCATCTCCATCTGAACTTGCAGCCTTTCTTTTTTCCTCCACCTCAACCCTCACTTCTCCTTTTACTGTTCTCCTCCACCTTCATCCTTGCTCCTTCCGCGACTGTTTTGTAACGTCATTGTAGAGGGAATGTGTTCTACGTCAGGTGTAGGCGGTGTAGATGGAGTGTGTTCTACAAGAGGCGGAGGCGGTGCAGGAGGTGTGTTCTACGTCAGGTGGAGGCGGTGCAGCCGGTGTGTTCTACGTCAGGTGGAGGCGGTGCTCTCCGCGGACGATATGCGAGGAGAACTCGTAGCGGTCGCGGCTGCGATGGCCACACACGTTGCACTGCAGCGGGTCGCGGTAACCGTGGCAACCCATGTGGATGGTGAACATGACGTAGTCCAGGAACACCACCCTGCAGTGGCCACAGGGGTACATGGGGCCTGGCACCGCCTCCATGGGTGCCGGGGGGAGGGGCTGCGGGTGATTCAGCAGGTGCCCCAAGCTGTAGGTGACCGAGGGGGGCGGAGCCAGGCCCGGCGGGGGCGGGGCCAGCTTGTGGTTCAGCTGGATGGGGTAGGGCCTGTGGGAGGGGGGGGGCTCGGTCCCGTCGGGGCCCGGGGGCGGGGGCTGCTGCTGACGGAGGGTGTAAGGCGGCGGGGGGTCTGGGGGGACGTCTCTGACCTCAGACCGCTGGTTGAAGCTCAGGTCCAGACAGACTCCGTCACCTGAACACAGGAAACATCCGTCAGCTGCACGAACAGGAAACGTCGACTGTGAAACCAGCCTGATGGAGAACTTCTACTTCTACCGGTGAACTTCTGCAGACTCTGGTTCTACCAGTGAACTTCTGCAGACTTTGGTTCTACCAGTAAACTTCTGCAGACTCTGGTTCTACCAGTGAACTTCTGCAGACTCTGGTTCTACCAGTGAACTTCTGCAGACCCTGGTTCTACCGGTGAACTTCTGCATACTCTGGTTCTACCAGTGAACTTCTGCAGACTCTGGTTCTACCAGTAAACTTCTGCAGACTCCGGTTCTACCGGTGAACTTCTGCAGACCCTGGTTCTACCAGTAAACTTCTGCAGACTCTGGTTCTACCAGTAAACTTCTGCAGACTCTGGTTCTTACCAGTGAACTTCTGCAGACTCTGGTTCTTACCAGTAAACTTCTGCAGACTCTGGTTCTACCAGTAAACTTCTGCAGACTCTGGTTCTTACCAGTAAACTTCTGCAGACTCTGGTTCTTACCAGTAAACTTCTGCAGACTCTGGTTCTTACCAGTGAACTTCTGCAGACTCTGGTTCTTACCAGTAAACTTCTGCAGACTCTGGTTCTACCAGTAAACTTCTGCAGACTCTGGTTCTTACCAGTAAACTTCTGCAGACTCTGGTTCTTACCAGTGAACTTCTGCAGACTCTGGTTCTTACCAGTAAACTTCTGCAGACTCTGGTTCTACCAGTAAACTTCTGCAGACTCTGGTTCTTACCAGTAAACTTCTGCAGACTCTGGTTCTTACCAGTAAACTTCTGCAGACTCTGGTTCTTACCAGTGAACTTCTGCGGCATGGAGTTCTTCCGTCTGGCGACGTTGCTGGCCAACCTGTCGAGCAGCTTCGCCCGCTCGCTGCCCATCCGAGTCCTGGTTGGGTGGAGGTCGTCTGCTGGGGATCAAAGTAAGCAGGTGAAGCAGGTGGAGCAGGTCAAGTGGGTGGAGCAGGTGAAGTGGGTGAAGCCGGAGCCTCCAAGGTGTGACAGCGATGGAAATTAAAGGAGGAGGAGGCATCGATTCATCTCAGGATCACAGGCGGAGCGCCAAAGACCCACCGGTGGAGGATTTACCCCGTCACCACAGCAGCTCCGTCAGCAGCGCCTCGTCAGCGTAACAGGTGTAAAAACGGCGGCCTGTCAGCTTCTGTCCTTCACCACCAGAGCAGCTTCGTGCCGCCAGCAGCTTCCTGTCGGCAGCTTCCTGTCGGCTTCCGCTGAGCAGGAGCCTCTGAGCTCCACCACAAGTCGCGAGCCGCGGCGGCGGAACGGGGACCTGCTAGCGCAGCCTGCCTGCAGACCGCTCAAACCCGCGCTGCTGCCTTGTTTTTAGATTCACTCAGCTCCTATTGGACAAGGACCTACAGGCTGAGAAGGGTTGCCAGGTTGGGCGGAGTCCGTCAATCCAAACCCTCCGACTGTTTATTTTGCTGAGTCTTTATGACCAGTTCTTTGTTCTTTGTTCTTTGCTCTTTGTTCTTTGTCACACAAGTTTCCTGGTTTGAACATGAGTTCTAAAGAGGTGCAAATTTAGTTTTAATTGAGGGGAGAGGTTTTTTCTTTTTTTGCTTGAAGCAGTGAGATGTGGCACCGACCGGCACGGCGTCCATGTTTAATTGGTAAACTACGGTGGCCCTGAAGTGCAAACCACAACTGCAAATGACTAAACACAACAACAAATTGAAAAACACAACACAAGTGAATGTTTTTCAATTTGTTGTTGTGTTTTTTCATTTGTGTTGTGTTTTTGAATTTGCTGTTGTGTTTTTGAATTTGCTGTTGTGTTTAGTGATTTGTTGTTGTGGTTTGCACTTCAGGGCCACCGTAGCAAACAGACGTCCCAGCTTCTGTCAGTGTCTCTCAGGACCTGGACCCGGCTCACCTCTCTGGTCCGGACTCTGGTTCTGGATGTAGGCCTGGCAGCGGTCTCGGTGTTCCTCCAGTGAACTTCGCTGTTTGTAGCTGCGGCTGCAGTTTTTGCACTTGAAGGGTTTTTCAACTGCAAAGAAAAATTTTACTCAATTAATTCAACCACAAAAACTTCCAGCCGACTTCCGCCGATCCAAGACCGATACCAGAATGTGGATATCTTATTATTATTATTGTTGATTTTATACGAGGCGGTAATAAACTCGTTTCTACGGTAAAGTATGAAATGTAGGAATGTTTTCTCTCAAAAGACAACTAGAGGTTAGTATGAGGTCAGAAAAGGAAGCAGTAGAGCATTTTTGTGGATAATGTGGACGATGTGGACGATGTGGACAATATGGACAATGTGGACAATGTGGATAATGTGGACAATGTGGACTATGTGGACAATGTGGACGATGTGGACAATGTGGACTATGTGGACAATGTGGACGATGTTGATAATGTGGATAATGTGGACACTGTGGACAACGTGGACGATGTTGATAATGTGGACAATGTGGACTATGTGGACAATGTGGACGATGTTGATAATGTGGACAATGTGGACTATGTGGACAATGTGGACGATGTGGACAATGTGGACTATGTGGACAATGTGGACGATGTTGATAATGTGGATAATGTGGACAATGTGGACACTGTGGACAACGTGGACGATGTTGATAATGTGGACAATGTGGACGATGTTGATAATGTGGATAATGTGGACAATGTGGACAATGTGGACAATGTGGACGATGTGGACAGCGTCGTTACCAGAGTGTGTGCGCAGGTGTCCACTCAGGGCGTCCCTGCGTCTGCAGGCGTAGTTGCATTTGGGACATTTGAAGGGTTTTTCTCCCGAGTGCAGCTTGACGTGTCGCAGCAGGTTTCCCTTCTGAGTGAACGACGCCCCGCATTGGCTGCAGTGGAACGGACGCTCGCCTGCAGGACCGCACACACACACACACACACACACACACACACACACACACACACACACACATACACACACACACACACACACACACACAGTCACTGGTCAATCCCGTGATGCATTTGATCAGCAACAGAAGGTCACATGTTGGAGAAGAACAGTTTCCATGACAACACGTGAAGCCTTGGTTCCTTCAGCCCCGGTCAGTTTGTAGCGTTACTGGTTCTTCAGCTGATCTGGACTAAACTGGACCAAACTGGACTAAACTGGACTAAACGGGATCGAACTGGATCAAACTGGGTGCATCAGCAACAGAGTGTACAGAGTGTATCAGGGTGTACAGAGTGTATCAGGGTGTACAGAGTGTATCAGGGTGTACAGGGTGTATCAGAGTGTACAGAGTGTATCAGGGTGTATCAGAGTGTACAGAGTGTATCAGGGTGTATCAGAGTGTATCAGAGTGTATCAGGGTGTACAGGGTGTATCAGGGTGTACAGAGTGTATCAGGGTGTACAGAGTGTATCAGAATGTACAGGGTGTGTCAGAGTGTACAGAGTGTATCAGAATGTACAGGGTGTACAGAGTGTATCAGGGTGTATCAGGGTGTACAGAGTGTATCAGAGTGTATCCGGGTGTACAGGGTGTACAGGGTGTACAGAGTGTATCAGGGTGTACAGAGTGTATCAGGGTGTACAGAGTGTATCAGGGTGTATCAGAGTGTATCAGGGTGTATCAGGGTGTATCAGGGTGTACAGAGTGTATCAGGGTGTACAGGGTGTACAGAGTGTATCAGGGTGTACAGAGTGTACAGAGTGTATCAGGGTGTACAGAGTGTATCAGTGTGTATCAGGGTGTACAGGGTGTACAGGGTGTACAGAGTGTATCAGGGTGTACAGAGTGTATCAGGGTGTATCAGGGTGTACAGAGTGTATCAGGGTGTATCAGAGTGTATCAGGGTGTATCAGGGTGTATCAGGGTGTACAGAGTGTATCAGGGTGTACAGGGTGTACAGAGTGTATCAGGGTGTACAGAGTGTACAGAGTGTATCAGGGTGTACAGGGTGTATCAGGGTGTACAGAGTGTATCAGGGTGTACAGGGTGTACAGGGTGTACAGAGTGTATCAGGGTGTATCAGGGTGTACAGAGTGTATCAGGGTGTACAGGGTGTATCAGGGTGTATCAGGGTGTACAGAGTGTATCAGGGTGTATCAGGGTGTACAGAGTGTATCAGGGTGTACAGGGTGTATCAGGGTGTACAGAGTGTATCAGGGTGTACAGGGTGTACAGAGTGTATCAGGGTGTACAGAGTGTACAGAGTGTATCAGGGTGTACAGGGTGTACAGAGTGTATCAGGGTGTACAGGGTGTATCAGGGTGTATCAGGTTTTGCGGTGTGTGTGACTTCCTGTTCTCACCCGTGTGGCTGCGCCGGTGCACCAGCAGCACGTTGACACTGACGCAGTTCAGACCGCAGACGTCACAGTTGAGCTTCCCCGCCGGCGCCTCGGCTGCTACGACTCCGCCGGCATCCTGCAGGGCGGCGCCGTTGAACCGGGAGTCGTCCACCAGGGAAAGGTCCTGTGGCTCATTCAGAGTCTCTGCCTCCTCCTCCTCCTCCTCTTCTTCTTCTTCTTCTTCCTCTTCCTCTTCCTCCTCCTCCTCCTCTTCTACTTCTTCGTCCACCTGGTCCTCATCGTCCTCCTCACTGCCTCCACCGGCCCCATCCACCTCCATGACTTCACTCTTCATCTCACCTGGACCACACACACACACACACACACACACACACACACACACACACACACACACACACACACACACACACACACACACACACACACCGTGTTTTATTTATTTTTACTAGTGCATGAGGGTGAATCTTCCCTCTTTCACTTTAATAAAGTTGCCGGCCTGCATGCAGTTCCTGTCCTCACCATTGAAGGGTGGGGGCGCTAGACTTAAAGGTTGAACGTTCAGCGTGTCGGAGAGGAAGGAGACGTTTTGGTGGCGATAAAGTTCAGTTTTATCTGTTTATTAAATGTATACATTAAGTAATTGAACAGGGACGGTGAAAAGGCTCAGTGGAGTCGCCCGCAGGCCTGTTCGGAAAAACCAATAATAACAATAATAATAAAAATAACACAAGTCAGACTGAGTCTAAAATTGTATTTTATTCTGTTGCTATTCTTTCTTAATCACACACGCATTTATATTAGTGCTGTTAAAAATAACGCGTTAATTTAATTGATTGATTTGATACGTTTAATTTGTCAAAAAAAAAATGTATGTAGTTAACATAGTTTTGTGTGTGTGTGTGTGTGTGTTTTGTGTGTGTGTGTGTGTGTGTGTGTGTGTGTGTGTGTGTACGTACGTGGATCTCCAGTGAACCCCAGTCCGTTCTCACGCTCTGTGTTCTTCTCTTCCTCTTTGTGTGACTTCACATCTGAAGAATATTTTTGGACCGTTACAGTACGTGGTGCCGCTCGTTCAGGAACCTGGAACCTGGGCCGTTACGGTACGTGGTACCGATCGTTCAGGAACCTGGACCGTTACAGTACGTGGTGCCGCTCGTTCAGGAACCTGGAACCTGGGCCGTTACGGTACGTGGTACCGATCGTTCAGGAACCTGTACCATTACGGTACGTGGTACCAGTCGTTCAGGAACCTAGACCGTTACAGTACGTGGTACCGATCGTTCAAGAACCTGGACCATTACGGCGCGTGGTACCGATAGTTCAGGAACCAGGAACCTGGACCATTACGGTACATGGTACTGGTTGTTAAGGAACCTGGACCACCCTGGTTCTGCGGCTCAGGGGGATTGGTACTCACCCATCCCGTCTCCCTCTGAGGACGAAGGTTCATGACTCTTGTCTGCGTTCATGACGAATACAACCGTTCTGCGACGAGGACAAGATGTTAGAACCGTGTTTGTTTCTAAAGCAGTTAATCTGACGACAGTAATCTGACTACATTTCACAGTAACTCATTGCATTATCAAATTCAGTTACTGTGTTTCAGCTTTAGGGTTATCCAAGCTACTGAGTCCACTGAAGAGCAGCTCAGTTACTTTTCACCAAACTCCTGTTTAATGAAGGAAGAGCATGTTGATGCAGAACCAGAACTGCCCAATGACTCCGCTGTTCGCGTTAGCATCAGATTCTAGAGCATCTTCCTCCTCTAACGTCAGATTCTAGAGCATCTTCCTCCTCTAACGTCAGATTCTAGAGCATCTTCCTCCTCTAACATCAGATTATAGAGCATCGTCCTCCTCTAACGTCAGATTCTAGAGCATCTTCCTCCTCTAACACCAGATTATACAGCATCTTCCTCCTCTAACATCACATTATAGAGCATCTTCCTCCTCTAACGTCAGATTATAGAGCATCTTCCTCCTCTAACATCAGATTATAGAGCATCTTCCTCCTCTAACACCAAATTATACAGCATCTTCCTCCTCTAACATCACACTATAGAGCATCTTCCTCCTCTAACGTCAGATTATAGAGCATCTTCCTCCTCTAACATCAGATTATAGATAGAGCATCTTCCTCCTCTAACACCACATTATACAGCATCTTCCTCCTCTAACATCAGATTATAGAGCATCTTCCTCCTCTAACATCAGATTATAGACATCCGACACCCACAGAGTAGGTAAAAGTAGTTTTTGTAACTTCACTACTTTCTAAAAGCAGATGGTGAAGTGAAGTAAAAAGGGGTGATGACGTCACGCGGACCGTCCAGACGAACAGAACCTCTCACGCTTCTCGGCCAGGAAGCAGAACAAATAGAAACGAGAGCTGAAAACAGGTTTATTTTTGTCTCGAGAGAAACGGAGGAAACGGCTCACGGTCGGCTGCTCGAGCTACATTTAGTCCCGTGAGAGAAAGAAGATGCTTCTGACTTTCCCTCATTCACTTAAAATCAATTACTTTTCCAGCCTCGCTGAGTTTTCTGTCAAGTTTTGACTTTTTAAAGTGCAACTGATGTGTACGAAAAACAAAGAGATGCAGAATTAAGAGTTTTTCCCCCCCCCACTTCTTCAGAAGTAAACGAAGGAGTGTTAATGTTCAGGCTGCAGTTGAAGGTAAAGCAAATTCCTGGGATGATGTGTGTAAGTGAGAGGATGAGAGGAGATGAGAGGAGATGAGAGGAGATGAGAGGAGATGAGAGGATATGAGAGGATGAGAGGAGATGATAGGAAATGAGAGGAGAGATGATCCTACCTGCTTCTGGCTCAGATCTGCTGTCACTCTGCAGATCACCACACTCAGGTCACTTCAGTCAAGTCTGCAGGAAGCCACACACACACACACACACACACACACACACACACACACACACACACACACACACACACACACACACACACACACACACACACACACACACACACACACACACACAGGAAACGTTCATCAAGACAAGTGAAGCTTTGATGTGAAGGCACGTGCTCGGAGAATTCAGTGTTTGAGGAGTTTTAGCTCCATCTTGTGGCCAAACTTGTTAAAGCCGCATCTCTGGGGTAAAACCATCAGGACCCATGTTCTACTAAATCGACTTTTCTGCGCTTTAAACATGATAAAAGTGCTATTTGGGGTTCATATAATCCCCAAAGTGTTTTTTTTTTTCATTGATTCCCTCCAGCTTGAGTTCGCAGTGATCTTTCTCTGTTCTACCTGGTGGGGGAGGTAAAACACCTTGATTCTATTTGATGACCCGGCACCACCTTGATGACGTGGCACAGAGCTGGAGAAGCCCCGCCTCCAGGAAGAGGAGAAACCAAAACAAGACACGCCCACCAATGAGCCAAGGAGCACGTGCAGCCTCTTCTCTGCTGCTTCACACTGAACTGCTGGTTTTGTTGTGTCCACAATTGTTTTCACCTTCATGTCCACTGGAGAAAATGTGTTTTCTGGTACAAGTATGGTTCCACACTATTTGTCTTGCCGAAGGAAGAAGCACAGCGGCGAATGTGGCTGGACTTTTTAAAATTCTTTTCCGCAAAGAATGTGTTTGTTTGCGAGCGACTCTTCACCAAAGAAGCTTCCAGAACTACGGGACTTTGAAACTGGACTTCCTCAGAAGCTCATCTTGAAAACCTGCGGCTATTCCCACAATAAAAGACTAACGAGGCGCCGGGATCTGTAAGTACATTACTGCTGGCTACGTCACCGAGGGGGTGGAGGAGGTGACGTCAGCTCAATCCAAGAAATAACTATAATTTCACAGGTTGTGATGTTGCCTACTGTATCACCCAAATTATTATCCCACATGAGCACAGGATGGACTGTGAAACATGAAATATAGTGAAATATGGGTCGTTTAAACGTGGACTAATTTACCTTGTGACTCGCCTCAATGTTTATGTGGCGAGAAACTATTAACAATTATGTTAAAGCTCATAAAACAGCTGATCGATTCTGATCACTCTGGAATCCATATGAGCAGAATTTTGAATGACCGTTTTTCTGCCAACGCCTCTAGTGGGAAACACCAAGTCTGACATTCAGAGATGGCGAAGCTCACCTGCCATTAATTAGCAGAATTAATTGTCAAAAAATAATATTTTACCAAAATTCCTGTCCGTGTTCCGACTTCTCCGACCAAAGCATTTATTTTATTAAATTTTTTTAAGAACAATCAATCAAATGATGTCTTACGGTCCATAAAGGCACGTCGGGTCTATAAAACTACACGTTCACAAAAATTTCCAAACGCATTATTGGGCAGCACACAAACACAAAATCTAATTTTGCCTGGTGTGATTCAGAACCGTTCTACTGACCTCCTCTATCAACCGCTCAGGTTTTACAATCAACCACTTCCCTCCACACTTTCACTCTGGCACCAATCTAGGAGATGTTTTTTGTCTATTTTTGCTCCGTTGCTGAGGAATTATTCATCCCGCCCTACATTGACAGACCCAGCCTTTCATGTGTGGCGTCATAAAGGCCTGAAACATTTTAAGAACCTCTGCAGAGACGACACAAATAACATCACAAATCTCAGCCGCCCTCGCTTCAGGTGCAAACGCTGAGTTCTTCTTTCTTTCTTTGGCCGAAGTTTTCAGGAATTATTGTTCGTTTTGACGCCTTGCTCGTCATACAAACGACAGAACATCAGCGTTTAACCTTGACATTGCAACAACATGGAGCATTTCACACGACCACGACAAATAGTAGACGTAGACGCGGTGGATCAGATAACTTTGTAGTCCACTGGTTTCCATGGTGACAGTCGATGCGCTCTACCGAGTGTAGGTCTAGTTGGATTTAAAGTGAGTGTTTGGTGCACATGTAGGGGAATCTATGTAAAAATGTCTCGATGGTTTGAATCTGATTTTCCCCCTGATGTGTTTCATTCGTGTCGTGTGTTTTCGAGGGGAAGATGTCAGAAAGGTCGTGGAGATGGTACGGTCCAGAGGGGCGGGGCTTATCGTAAAGGCACCTGTGGCCTGCAGGTGACTGAGACCGAGGGTGAAAACCAGAGAACTGAAGCCTTGGAAACATATTGCTGTTTGTTTGTTTGTTTGTTGCTCTGGACGTCCAGCTGCTTCGACTGTTACTCAGATTGAGTGAATATGAGCAAATCTATGGTTTGAAACTCGAGCCACCGCGTGCACGTCGTCCTTCAACCCTCTTTACACATCAGTAGACGTACAGACGCGTCCGTCACTCTTCATCAGAGCGACTCTTTAGAATCACAATCAGAAAAAAAAACACAACTTTATTGTTGTTGCCACTAAAACAATAACATTTCGTTGGTCTCAATCAGTCCTGGAGAAACACATGACTAGTAAAAGGATGAAATATAGCATAAAAACAATTATAAAAAGGAATCTGAGATGAAAGCAGTTCTTTGGCCCGTGAGACTGTTTACGTCGAGGAGCCGCTCCCCAGATGTGAGCGGCGCCGACAGCTGTTATCCAGGAGTTCTGCCGGCCCTGCAGGCGTCCAGGAGACGCAGCATCCAGGCTGGGAGGCTTGGTCCTTGGTGATGTAGGGCCCCAGGAGTCTGGTGTTTTCCACAACCCCCTCCATCCCTACGTTTATATGAAGTGGTGGTGGTAGGGGGGCTGTTGGTGACGTTCAGAAGCAGGTTCTCTGATACAGAAGCTATTACCTCCCCCTGTCCAAGACCCCTGCCTGGGTCTGCTTCCTTACCCCCTACTGAAACCAGGGTCTGTTTCTTTACCCCCTATCCAAACCAGGGTCTGTTTCTTTACCCCCTATCCAAACCAGGGTCTGCTTCTTTACCCCCTACCCAAACTAGGGTCTGTTTCCTTACCCCCTACCCAAACTAGGGTCTGTTTCTTTACCCCCTACCCAAACTAGGGTCCGTTTCCTTACCCCCAGACACCCAGACTAACCCCAGACACTTCCTCCAGGTCTTCTGCGCCTCAAGGTGTCCCCAGGCCAGCTGAGAGACAGAGTCCCTCCAGCGGGTCCTGGGTCTGCCCTGAGGCCTCCTCCTGGAGGGACATGCCTGGAACACCTCCCTGGGGAGGCGTCCATCCCAAACAGATGCCCGAGCCACCTCAGCTGGCTCCTCTGGTGACGGAGCTCCCCACCCGATCTGTAAGGGTACGCCCAGCCACCCTACGGAGGAAACTCATTTCAGCTGCCTGTATCCAGGGTCCCGTTCTTTCGGTCAGGACCTACAGCTCATGACCAGAGGTCAGGGTCGGGACGAAGATCGTCTCTTGGCTCAGCTGCTTCTTCACCATGACGGACCGATACAACGACCGCGTAACTGCAGACGCTGCACCGATCCGCCTGTCGATCTCACGCTTCATCCCCCCCACCCCCCACCCCTGATCAAGACCCCGAGATCCTGGAACTCCTCCACTTGGGACACTGGGACTCCTCCGACCTGGAGGGACTTTGATTCAACAGTGTCGAGATATTCTTCCAGCTGGACCTGGTGAGCTAGGACCTGGTGAGCTGGGACCTGGTGAGCTGGGACCTGGTGAGCTGGGACCTGGTGAGCCGGACCTGGTGAGCTGGGACCTGGTGAGCCAGTCTGCTGCTCACGATGGCAACCAGCCACCAGCCCGAGGAAGAAAAGCTGAAAGAACAAGAACACACACTCACAAAGCACTTCAATGCACGCTGGGTTTCCATGGCAAACCCAGGCACGCACACACACACACACACACACACACACACACACACACACACACACACACACACACACACACACAGAGCATAATAAAACTGTGCAGCGTCGTTAAAACATATCCTGCGATCCCACTGGTAGGAGGCTTTTTTAGGACTGGTGGGGGGCAGGGCAGCAGTAGGGGGTGAGGGGGGGGGGGGGGGGGGGGTGAGGGGGGGGGGGTTAACTGTCCATTTGCCTTTTTATAGCTGCCCACTTCAGTTAGGAGCGAGAGAGGGAGAGAAGGAGAAGATGTGGGAGCTGATATAATGACGGGAGGGGGAGCACTGACAGAACTGACCACTGTGCACACACACACACACACACACACACACACACACACACACACACACACACACGCTGAGACTTGTCCGGATATGTGTGTGTTGAGTCGTCTGAGGTCGAGCAGCCAGATGTGATCCGGAGCAGGAATCAATAGGAGCGTGAGCCGGAGGGGAAACTCTGCATGTGAAGCAGCCATTCAGCTGTTTTGTTCTTCCTCCTCTCGGCGGAGCGAGGGAGGACGGGGAGGGAGGACGGGGAGGGAGGACGAGTGAGTGTAAGTTTTTCCTCCGCTCTGCCTCTCAGCTGCTCTCCCCCGTGGAGAGGCGTGTCCTCGCTGCAGTATAAAGTCCAAGGAGAGCCGCCGCCGCTGAACATTCTCAGCCGGTCCTTCGCATTGCGCAAAGCCAGAGGAAGCTGCACCTCCTCCTCCAGACGCCGCCGTCCTGTGACCCGCGACGCACACTTGTAGACTTGCACATTTTTATTTTTTTTTTTCTTCCATCTTTCTTTTCTTTCAAGCCAAGCCAGCGTGAGAGAACCCGGAGAGCCCGAGCTCACCTGGACCCGCCGGTGGACCTCCTTCCTGTTCACGCCTCCTCCTCCTGCGGATTGCAGAACCTCCTTATCACGCGGCGGCCGGAGGCTCAGCCGACCGAGACGCCAGCTCCGGTTTCTGCGCCGTGGAAGCGAATCGTAGGAAACGAGCGGCGGCGGCACCGTGGACGATTGTGTCCCTGCAGCTGAGACTGACTGGACAAACACTTCAAAGACTTCAAAGGCTCTGCCGGACTCCACCGTCCGTCCTCCCGAAACCAGCAGGTTGAAAGCGACTGACCGGCGGACAGAGGGGGACTGCAGGAGGACCCCCCCCCCCACCCCCCCTCCCCCCTCCTCCTCCTCCTCCTCCAGGCTGCAGGTGCCCCGGCGCTGCCATGGCTCCGTACCGCCAGGGCCTGCTGTGGGCGTTCGGCGCCCTGTCGCTGGCGGCGCTGTGCTGGTCGGACCAGGCCATCCGCTGCCCCGTGTGCTCCGAGGAGCGGCTGGCCGGCTGCCGGCTGCCGGACGGCTGCGAGGAGACGGTGCGGGAGCCCGGCTGCGGCTGCTGCCCCACCTGCGCCCTGCCGAGGGGGGCGCACTGCGGCGTCTACTCGCCGCGCTGCGGCACCGGCCTCCGGTGCTACCCGCCGCGCGGCGTGGAGAGGCCGCTGCACTCCCTGATGCACGGCCAGGGCGTCTGCACCGACGAGCGGGAGGAGGACGACAACTCAGGTGAGGCCCCGGACCGCGCTGCTCAAAGGCACGCCGGACGCCATTACTGTAATCGCATTACATGAGAGGAACCTGAGCTGCTGGACCTGGAGCGCACACACACACACACACACACACACACACAGTGTTTTATATTGTACCCAGAAATAAAACGCATTATTGTTGTTGTTGTTGTTGTTGTTGTTGTCGGGTGGCTCCACATGGCAGGAGGCGTGACCCTCGGCTCTCAGTCTGCTGGATGTTTGTTTTGTAGTTACAATCTGTTGCTCATGAGCCAAAGTCCACCGAGGCTGTTTAACACGGCAGCAACGAGCTGAACGGACTGGTGGAGTAGAACTGCTACTGGTGGAGTAGAACTGCTACTGGTGGAGTAGAACTACTACTGGTGGAGTAGAACTGCTACTGGTGGAGTAGAACTGCTACTGGTGGAGTAGAACTACTACTGGTGGAGTAGAACTGCTACTGGTGGAGTAGAACTGCTACTGGTGGAGTAGAACTGCTACTGGTGGAGTAGAATTGCTACTGGTGGAGTGGAACTACTACTGGTGGAGTAGAACTGCTACTGGTGGAGTAGAACTGCTACTGGTGGAGTAGAACTACTGGTGGAGTAGAACTGCTACTGGGAGAGTGTCACCTTTACTAGTGGAGTATAATCGGTTACTGGTAGAGTGTAATCGGTTACTGGTGGAATGTAACTGCTACTGGTGGAGTGTAGCTGCTACTGGTGGAGTGTAGCTGCTACTGGTGGAGTAGAACTGCTACTGGTGGAGTAGAACTGCTACTGGTGGAGTGTAATCAGTTACTGGTGGAATGTCACCTTTACTGGTGGAGTGTAATTGGTTACTGGTAGAGTGTATTCAGATACTGGTGGAATATCACCTTTACTGGTGGAGTGTAACCTCGACTGGTAGAGTGTAACCTCGACTGGTAGAGTGTAACCTCGACTGGTAGAGTGTAACCTCGACTGGTAGAGTGTCACCTCTACTGGTAGAGTGTTCCAGTCACCTCAGCAGTCAGATGAGGCACCAGGTCAAAGAAAAACACTGAAACACTGAGTTGTTTCATTGTTTACAGAACGAACAGATGAAAGTCGGTTTGACGCTCTGGTTCTTGTGCTCCACGTCGTCACATGACTGGAGGAGTTGGACAGAAGCTCCAGATGTTCAGGTGACTGGAGGAGCTCCAGATGAGCTCCAGATGTTCAGACAGAAGTTCTCGGGAGACTGAAACAGTTTCTCGCGACACGTGCTGGAGTCAACTGTGACATTTAACTCATACTGAAGTACTCATATTTATGTAATCTATTTCTACGATTTACATAGTTACAAGTAACTACTGAGTAGCCTCAGGATTTGAAGGAACATTTAAATATTGATAATAGATAGATAGATAATATTAATAAACTTGATAATCCAGAACTCAATAATCCAGAATGGTTTTTTTTAAATTTGATAATCCAGAACTCAATAAACAACACAATATTCCATAATACTCCATAATATTCCATTTACAGAACTTCTAGATGAAATGTGAAAAATGTACCAAAGTAACAGTGATGTAACTTCAGGTAACAACCGGATTACAGAGCATCTTCCTCCTACTGACTGATGGATTACCACTAGTGGCGACATTCATGCGCGTACACAACATTAGTTATATGTTTTATGTTATTTATCATTACAACGGATGAACCAACATCCAGAGACTGACTTCTTGTTCCTTCCTTCTTCACCTGAGGCCAGCTGTGTGTGTGTGTGTGTGTGTGTGTGTGTGTGTGTGTGTGTGTGTGTGTGTGTGTGTGTGTGTGTGTGTGTGTGTGTGTGTGTGTGTGTGTGTGTGTGTGTGTGTGTGTGTGTGTGTGTGTGTGTGTGTGTGTGTGTGTGTGTGTGTGTGTGTGTGTGTGTAATAGGAGGAGGCAATAAAAGCTCCTGTATGAAATGACTGTAATGGGGCGAAGCCAGTCTGAGGCTATTAGAGCTGCAATCAGTAATTCACTCTTTCATGATATTCCTCCTCCTCCTCCTCCTCTTTCCTACCTCCTTGTTTCTAAATTCCTCTCCGGAGGAGAAAAGTCTGTTTCCACTTTAGCCCAGCAGGACGTCAGATATTGTCTGAAACAGTCTTATCTGCAGGAGCGTCGCTGAAGGAGGCGCGTTGCTTTGCATCGTGAGATGTGAGACGGTTGTTGTGATGTTTGGTCGACGAGGCGGCGCTTTGATTTGTTCCAGACGTTGTGTCTGAGGTGGGAGGCATCATGCATGCTGGACCCCCACCCCCCCACCCCCCCAGACTGTTAGCGCTCCTGGCTGAGGATGAGCTCATCGGACTGTGGCTGCCAGCTGAAATCAGACCCTCCTGCAAAGGTTTCGGCCGCCGCAGCGCGAGAAGCTCCGCAGTCATTAGAGGAAAACTGTTTTCAGCACCACAAGAACCATCCACACCGTTTATCCTGTTTGGGGGGGGTAATAAACGGGCTTATCTGCCCCTCACCTGGGGGGTATACACTCATCTGCTCCGCAGCTCATATTTTAGGAAGAAGTTTGTCAGTTTTTGTTTTTACAATCCTTTGCAGTTTTCTCATGCCAGTCGAGGTCCTGGTGCATCGTAAAGCTCACAGTGTAAAGCCTGCAGCGTGCACTATGCAGTGTAGAAGTGCAGTGAAAAGCGTGCAGCCTGCAGCGTGCAAAGTACAGTGTAAAAAAAAAAAAAGTAGCATGAGGTGTACAGAATGCAGTTCAAAGCGTGCAGTTCAAAGTGTGCAGTGTGCAAAGTACAGTGTAAAAAAAAACTCAGATGAGGTGTACAGAATGAAGTTCAAAGCGTACAGTTCAAAGCGTGCAGTTCAAAGTGTGCAGTGTGCAAAGTACAGTGTAAAAAAAAACTCAGATGAGGTGTACAGAATGAAGTTCAAAGCGTGCAGTTCAAAGTGTGCAGTTCAAAGCGTGCAGTGTAAAGTACAGTGTAAAAAAAAATTCAGATGAGGTGTACAGAATGAAGTTCAAAGTGTGCAGTTCAAAGCGTGCAGTTCAAAGTGTGCAGCGTGCAAAGTACAGTGTAAAAAAAATGCAGCATGAGAATGCAGTTCAAAGCATGCAGTTCAAAGCGTACAGTGTAAAGCGTAAAGCATGCAGGGTAAAGTGTGCAGTTTAAAGCGTATAGTGTGCAGTGTGGCGCTTGTGGTGTAAAGTAAAGCGTCCATTGTAAAACGTGCAGCAGGTGGAGGCCCGGTCGGACGGCAGCTCCAGCCGCAAGCAGGACGTTTCCTCTCTGGCACCTTCAGCGATCTTCTGCATTATTAAAGAAGCGGCTGCATCTCCTGAAAACATGTCTGCCGCTGGGCGGTCCGGCGACGGGGAGCTGGAACTCATCAGGAGAGGGCTGCGGCGTGGAGCCGCTGTGAGGAACTGACTTTACGTTTCTGCTGATCATTAGTGAAAGAAAGTGTCAACAAAAGCCAAATAGTGAATCATTCCCCTGGTTTAAGTTTCACTGATCCTGGAGGCTCATTCACTTCACTTTACGATGCTGCTTGTGATTAAAAAAGACTTCAGACTGCCATTTCTAAAGAAGCCACAGAAGTGGAGGCTAATGCTAATGCTAATCCTAGTTAATGTAAAGGCTAATCCTAGTTAATGTAAAGGCTAATGCTAATCCTAGTTAATGTAAAGGCTAATGCTAGTCCCAGCTCCTGTGGAGGCTCCCGCTACCTGAGTTTAAAAGAAACTGATTGGTGATGCGAATGCTAACATTGGGCTCAGTTGGTGCATTGATGTTGGCGTTTGTGGAAATATTGGATTTGTTTACTAATGCTAATTGAAGGCTGCTGCTGATCACAGCTACTGTTGACACTGCTAATGCTAATGCTGACATTAATGACACTCATCATGTCCCAGGATCATTGAGATGCTCCGTCTCCAGTAGTCAGGAGTTCAGTGAAATAGTCTCTGCTCAAAGAAGAGCTTGGGTTAAAGCTAATGCTAACAGCAGAGAAGCAGCTCTGCAGAGTGCAGAAATGTCGAACGTGCAGCAGGAATAATTTCTACTGATGACACAAAGTCACTAGTATTCAAGTTCAAATGAATCCATTAGAGCAGTTTATCAGTTTATCAACCTCTTTTGAGCCAAGACACACTTTTTTGATTGGAAACATCTGGAGTCACACCACCACCCAAAAATGTTAAAATGTGAACCTCTGTAGCCTCTATTAACAATATAAAGTTTTTCTCATCAAAGTTTTATCAACGGGAATCAAGTAAATCCACAAACCAAGGACTTTTTTTAATAGTGCCTCCCTCAGTGTGAAACCTGGACCTGATGGATGAAGAGCTGAGATCCTGGTTCACATTCTTCCTTTTCAAAAACTTCTCCATCACTGTCACTGACACAGTACTTTGATACAAGATGGTAGCAGGAGGTGGAGATGAACCACACTGACGTCTGTCACTTTACATTTCACCGGCAAAGTTCTGTGCTGCCCTCTAGTGGCGAAGAGTATTTATACATGATTACCCTGCAACACGCTGTCGGCTGTGAGAGGGAATGTTTTTTAGAAAAAAATTTGAAATTGGATCATTTCCCACGGCTCACCTGACGAGACCTGGAGGAAACACCAGTGTGGTTGAAAAACACTGGTCTAGAGGGAGTCTGAGCAGCTGCGCACATCAGGATCGGCAGCTTTCACTCATCCATCACCAAGAGGCTGCAGAAGGAGCTGCAAGCGGAGGAGAAGGAAACGACTCCTGGGGACGAAGTGAATTCCTGGTGAGGACAGAGCGAGTGGATCTGGTTTATCTGACGAGGATCCATCTGGAAACTCTCCTGGTCCGTCCCGTACCGACGTGTCGGTCTGTCGGCCAAACGGAGAGTCTGAGACTCTGGTTGATATTTCAACCACTGAAGGAAGCGTTGATTTCCCCGGTGGAAAGTCAGAAACCGCCAGAGCTCATTGTTGTCGGTCTTTGCTTTGATCACCGACATGTTGGAACGGCCTTTGTTCTTTACGGCGTCTTTCATTTTCATGACCGCTGTCGTCGTCGGTATTTTTATCTATGGTCAGCGTCGTCATCATCATCATCATCATCATTACCATTATCATTCTTCTTATTATTATAATGATCAAACTAATAAAGCTACAAGGTAGTTTCCCTCTCCTCCTGCAGCCGCTCCCTCAACCCGTCGCTCAGCGCAGCTCCGACTTTCCCCCCCGACGGCTGAAGAGGTTCGCAGTTTTCTTTTCTTTTTGCTCCTCTGCTTCTCCTCGGCAGCGCCGCAGACATCAGCTGATGATTAACTGCTTCACAGAAATGTTTTGCTGGGAAAAGATTTGAAAAGAGTCTGGCACGACCCGTGTTGACTGAAAAGAGGCTTTCTGGTCCCGAGCCCGGAAGACTGGAGCCGGACGCCAAGACCTCTTCAAGTTGCCGTCAATATAGTTTCCTCCGGTGTTAAACCTGTTGAAGTTGCTGTCAATATAGTTTCCTCTGGTGTTAAACCTGTTGAAGTTGCCGTCAATATAGTTTCCTCTGGTGTTAAACCTGTTGAAGTTGCCGTCAATATAGTTTCCTCTGGTGTTAATCAGTGTTAAACCTGTTGAAGTTGCTGTCAATATAGTTTCCTCTGGTGTTAATCAGTGTTAAACCTGTTGAAGTTGCCGTCAATATAGTTTCCTCTGGTGTTAAACCTGTTGAAGTTGCCGTCAATATAGTTTCCTCTGGTGTTAATCAGTGTTAAACCTGTTGAAGTTGCTGTCAATATAGTTTCCTCTGGTGTTAATCAGTGTTAAACCTGTTGAAGTTGCCGTCAATATAGTTTCCTCTGGTGTTAATCAGTGTTAAACCTGTTGAAGTTGCCGTCAATATAGTTTCCTCTGGTGTGAAACCTGTTGAAGTTGCCGTCAATATAGTTTCCTCGAGTGTTAAACCTCTTGAAATTGCCGTCAATATTGACGGTAATTAAAAAAACATCACAATCCACATTTTTTTTTCTCCTTTTGTGAAAGTTTGATGGGCTGAAAGTTTATGAATGAATGAATGAATGAAGATCTAGAACAGGAACTCCTTCATAAGATACATTAGATAAATTGAACTAAATAATGAATTTACTTTAGGAGCCACTGCAAGTAAAAAAACCAAAAACCAAACCTAGTTCCTGGAATATGTTGGTAGAATGTCATCGACCGGTCAATCTACTCTATAATCTCTATAATCTGGATGTTAGTGGAGGAAGATGCTCTAGAATCCGGCTCTTTGCTCTTCGTAAAGACAAAAAAAGGTGAAAACTGTGTCTCTGCATGTGCATGAGACTGAACGCGAAGCAGCAAGCGGGTCTGTCCTCGGCGTCGTCCTCCTGCCGTCCAATGAAAAGACGAGTCTGTCCCGCGGCTCCGTCGCCGCTCTGTAATTCCACAGAGCCGTACGACTCCTCGCTGCTGATTGTGCATAGATGTGTCACACGAAGCCGCTCGTCGGTGGAAGCATAAACCAGAGAGGAGAGTCCTGCCAATCCCACCGAGCACAACTAAATATTTATTCGGGGCGGATATTTGTCTTTGGGGGTTTACGAGCCGGCCTGAAGAACCGCTAGCGGTGGAATCTGAAACGCGATCGTCGCTCCGTGTGACTGCAGATATAAACAGTCTGCTACGTGGGCCGGACTTTGTTATTGTGTCGGTTCAATGGTTTCGACCCGCGGTGACCTGGAGTCAGACTCTTCTCTGCCTCCCGCTCGTCTGGCCGCCGTGACGACACGCCGATACCTTACGACACGTCCTTAGCGAGAGCCGGCCTGAGCAAACACGGTTGTACAACGTCGCGGCTGCAGCTCAACGTTGTTGTTGAGGCTGACGGGGAGATGGTGCCGCTGCTCGACGACAACAAAGGCTCAACTGCGTCGGCGAGGACAGAACTTTGAAGAGTCTCACTTTGATCTGTCGCCAGCAGCAGTAGCAGCAGCAGCGGGGCGCTAAAGGAAGCGGGTCACCAGTCAACAGGGACACCAGTTCGTCCGAAACACCACCTTTACCACTTTATATGGGAGGAGCGCGAAGGAAACGCAGCGGCGTTCAGATTCTCTGGGGACGACGAGGAACGTCTTGTTGAAGTCCGTGTCAAAGTAGGACTTCCACCGCCGAACGGAACCTCAGGACAAGAAGGGATGGACAAGAAGGGACGGACTGACGAGGACGACGTCTCAGTTCAGCCAACAAATGAGCATTTTGGCCTGGAAGTTGTTGAAAAAAACAAAACAGAAACGTTTGATTGAGTCGGTACCCAGAGTGAAGGACTGAGTCAACCTGCTGCAGAACTTCCTGTCGGTCCTGACAGAAGCGTCCGCACGACGCCCTCCGTCCACCACCAGGGGGCACCGACGTGAGCAGCCAGTGGGCAACACGTCGACCCGGCCTCCAGGTTGCCAGACATTAAAGAATCTGTACGGTTGTGCTGGACAAGCCAGTTTGATTCATGGCGGCGCCGCCGTGCAACTTCCTGGACTTCATAAGACTCCGGCTGTGAAGGGAACCGGTGGAGGTTCTAATGTTGTGGCTGATCCTGCAGGACGGAGACGAAGCTTCGCTCGCTTCTGATTCCGAGCGTAATTCTATGTTTACGGAAGACTTTTGTTTATTGCTGCAGTTCACCTGTTTCCCTCCAGTCAGGAATCCTAACTGACAATTAGAAGGCAGGGAGACGAGAGGACATTTCCTTCCTGGAGGACATTTGACCTTTGACCCTCTTAATCTCCGGCCGTTCTGCAAAACCAACCGGGCGGGACGCCGGAGAGCGCGAACTGGGGAAGAAAAGAGGGAAAGAGAAACACGATAGATCGAAAGAAGAAGCTGACTCTCGTGGAAGAAAGTGCTGATGAGCAAGGCAGCAGGGCTAAGAATAGAACCAGCCAGGAGACACTTCCTCAGACCAGAAACTGGAGAGACGCTCGTCTGTCCAGGTGGAGGCAGCTGGGTGGAGGCAGGCAGGGTGGAGGCAGGCAGGTGGAGGCAGACAGGGTGGAGGCCGGCAGGTGGAGGCAGCAGGGTGGAGGCAGCAGGGTGGAGGCAGGCAGGGTGGAGGCAAGCAGGTGGAGGCAGCAGGGTGAGTCTATATAATAAAATATAAAAAAACTCTTATTTTGATCAACATTCAGACTTTTGAGTTTTATACTGAGAAATAAAGGCAGTAATCATTTGGAGTAACGACGTCGTGTAGAACCTTCAAAATGCAATTATACTTATATAGAACCTGATTATAGAGTTTTAATGTAGAACATGTCTGGTCCAGCAGGTCGAGTTAAGGGAAGTGAGGCAGTGTTCAAAACTTCCATGGAAAAAAAACAAAGAAGAAGGTGGGTTCCCTCCAGGTGGGTTCACTCCAGGTGGGTTCTCTCCAGGTGGGTTCCCTCCTGGTGGGTTCTCTCCAGGTGGGTTCTCTCCAGGTGGGTTCCCTCCAGGTGGGTTCTCCTCCTCCAGGTCAAAGTCCTGCTCTTCATGTATTTGGTGACCATGAATTGACGATGAACTGTGATTTATAAACACAACTTGTTGCTCTGACCGTTGACGGTTGACTGTTGACTGTTGATGGTTGACGGTTGCCGGTTGCCGGTTGCCGCTCGACTTCTCTGACCTGCCGGTTGCTTCCTGTCCAGTGACGGAGCGGCAGGATGAGCTCGTCCCCGAACATCCCAACAACAGCAACATCCGCTGCAGCTCGCAGGACAAACGCTGCATCCAGAAGACTCTGGCCCGACATCCACCCAAGTCCAGCAACCAGAGGAGCAACACCGCCCGGGACGACAGCAAGGTGGTGCTGGTGAGAACAGCTTCCTCCGTCACTACCTCCGTCACCACCTCCATCAACACATTCACACCTCCATCACTACATCCACGCCTCCATCAAAATGGTCACACCTCCGTCCCCATGTGCACACCTCCATCACCAGCTCCGTCACTACCTCCATCAACACATTCACACATCCGTCACCACCTCCATCACCACATTCGCACCTCCGTCACCACCTCCATCAACACATTCACACCTCCATCACTACGTCCACGCCTCCATCAAAATGTGCACACCTCCGTCCCCATGTGCACACCTCCATCACCACCTCTGTCACTACCTCCGTCAACGCATTCACACCTCTGTCACTACCTCCACCACCTCCACCTCCACCACCTCCACCACCACCTCACCCACCTCCACCACCTCACACACCTCCTCCACCTCCACCACCTCCTCCACCACCTCCTCCGCCTTCACAAACTGAAACTGTGTGAAAGGCCCTTTATTCTCGTCGTACAAACGATTTGTTCTGCAAAAGGTTTTTAGTATTTCGTTGGGAATCCGAGCGGCGTCTGGCCCCAGCAGGTGTTTCACATTCAGCTTTTACGGTTCTGGAGCCACGGGCGTAAAGATCGGGTTATAAATTGCACAAATTAGCTTTTTACAGACCGTAGCATTTAATGGCGGCTTTGCGAAATAAAACTCAGGTGCATATTGACATCAGAATGCAATTTGCAGTTTTATTAGCGGCGAGCGCGGCGTCACAACGGCCCCATTACTCAGGAACAGGCACATAAATCGTCTGTTCCTTTAAGTCGTGAAACACGAAACACGACCAGGCCGCCGAGGCCCACATGTACGTTTATCTGGGCCACCCACCCAGGTAGCCGTAACCAAACCACAGAATCATTTTTGGAAAGGTTGCGTCGGACATTCTTTGAAATGTTGCGAAGCCTCAGAGGGAGCCGCTGCTCCAGACCCTGTTTTCACTAGTTCGCCTGGACGCTCGGAGGATTTCCAGACAGAAACGTTTCGATTTCTGCGTTGAACGAGATTCCGCGGCGGCACGGGAAAACAGGAAACGCCTTCAGTCCGCGGGCCGTGCGCCGATCGGCCAGATCATTATGACCACCCGGGTGACGGCGGCGACGTTCCCGCTGGTCCTGCTGAAGCTCCGGCACCCGACACTCCTGAAGCACAGCAACATAAAGAACTGTATTTGCTGTTTTTACTATTTTTAGCGAGGTATTAACACGCCTCCTTTCAACGAAACCAGAACCAGAACAAATGTACCAAGAGGAGATTGAGTACAAGTAAAGTATCAGAGGTTCTGTTGGGTTTTTATCATCTGCTACATTCCATGAGTTACTTTCTGTCCTGCTCACATCGAGTCATTTAAAATACATTTCATGCATTTGTGTTTTTCAAAATGAGTTTTATTTTGTTTTTACCTTAAAGAAGTTCAATCATATTTTTCAAATCACTTTGAAAACCGCAGCGTTACAAAAGTGATATTCCAAGACAGAAATAATAATAATAATAATAATTATTATAATTATAGTAATGATAACAATAATAATAATAATAATGACAATAATAATAACAACAACAATAATAATAATGATAACAACAATAACAATAACAACAACAATGATAATGATAATAACAATAATAATAATAATGATAATGACAATAATATCAATAATGATAATAATGATGATAATGATGATAATAACAACAACAATAATAATAATAACGATAATAATAATAATAACAATAACAATCATAATGATAATAGTAATAATGATAATAACAATAATAATAATTATAATGATAATAACAATAACAATAATAATAATGATAATAATAACAATAATAATAATGATGATGATAATATTAACAACAATAACCATAACAATAACAATGATAATAATGATAATAATACTAATTACAACAATAACCATAACAATAACAACAACAATGATAATAATAATAATGATAATAATAACAATGATGATGATAATAATAATAACAATAATAACAATGATTATAATAATGATGATAATGTTAATTTGTGTTGGATGGAACCTTCAAAGTGTCTTCCCTCCCCCAGGCTCCATGTCGGGCGGAGCTCCAGAGGGCGTTGGACCGCCTCGCCTCCAACTCCCGCACTCACGACGACCTCTTCACCATCCCCATTCCCAACTGCGACAAGAACGGAGATTTTCATCCCAAACAGGTCGGTGACGACCAAACACACCCTGGAGTCTTGCTCCCGCTCCACTGCAGCCGCAAGTCCGTCCACGCGGCTCAAAATGATGTAGTACATATGCCAGGCCATTAGGTGGCGCTGTAAGTCACAGAATACGTCCTACATCGGGGGGGCGGGGTTACAGCATTGTTTACCGCAAATGTGCATTTTGCGTGTCGGCGCCTCAACGTCACATTCATATAATGGAGGAAAAAAAACGACGATGTGGTTCATTTCCGGTGCAGCTCCTCCGCTGTCGGACAGGAAATGACGACATGTTTAACCCTAAACGCGCCGGCGCGATCTACTTAGCGCTAAGTTGCTAATTAGCGCTGAGTTGCTACTTTAAAATTTCCAGAAAAGGTTCTGAACGTACAGTTTACTCTGCTCGCCGCTGACATACCTGCCGTAAACTAACATATATTGATGATGATGATAACGGCGTGTTTCACCAGCGGTTTAGGTTACGCGTCATTTTAAAGCTGAGTCATGCTAACGGCGGCTACTAGCATTAAAGCTCCGCAGGGCTAACTCTTTTCAGTACGTGACGTAAAGTAACTTTGGTAAATCTGAAGGTGAAGCAGTTTGTAAAGAGTCCAGCGATAAAGCCTCCGTCAGGAGCTGAAGCTCTGCAGTGACGTAGAAACTGTGTTTTTCTCAGCTAGTGGAGGTTTTAGAGAAGCGAGTTTCTCACTGGACGGCCAACATAGAACACCAACATAGAATCTTTCATTACTGGAGTTTAGATTAGCATCGAAACTTTTTTATTTCTTGTTTTCAAAAGATCAAGTGCAGAACAAGATATTTTTATATATTAAACAGTAGAGTTTTTTTTAAATCTATTTTTTAAACATGTTCAATAAATGCTGTTCCAAATTCCAAGACATAATCGCGATTATGATTTTTTTTCCATAATCAAGCAGCCCCAGTTTGCAGATCTGCCGCCGCAGCAAACAACACGCCTGCAGCCGATGACGTGTTTCAGTTCAGGATCGACAATCAGGAGATTCACTCTCACAGCTCCAGACTTCCATCATCGCCTCATTGTCCTGGTGGCTGCAATTAGGTTGTCGACGGTTACCTTTTGGTGTTTTTCTTCCTGCCTTCACGAGATTGGACGAGCGAGCGAGATAAGGGCGAGATAAGGGCGAGATAAGGGCGAGATAAGGGCGAGATAAGGCGGAGCTGCAGATAAAAGCCGTCGCAGGTCGGAGCCGTGTGGATTGTGCAACGTGGTTCAAGTGTTTCTGTCGGGCATCTGTTTACTGTTTAACTCAAACTGCGCCGAGATAAAAACCTGCGGGGAGGTGAAGCCGGGGTCACCGGGGGCAACCGGCAATCACTTCATGGCGGCCGCGCTCGCCGAGACTCGTTCAACATGAGAACATCGTGAAATATATTGTCAGACCTATAGAACTAGAAGCTACTGACGCTAGCAGCTGGAGGAGCAGGGCCATAGACCTATAGAACTAGAAGCTACTGACGCTAGCAGCAGGAGGAGCGGGGCCATAGACCTATAGAACTAGAAGCTACTGACGCTAGCAGCAGGAGGAGCGGGGCCATAGACCTATAGAACTAGAAGCTACTGACGCTAGCAGCAGGAGGAGCAGGGCCATAGACCTATAGAACTAGAAGCTACTGACGCTAGCAGCAGGAGGAGCGGCACCATAGACCTATAGAACTAGAAGCCACTGACGCTAGCAGCAGGAGGAGCGGGGCCATAGACCTATAGAACTAGAAGCTACTGACGCTAGCAGCAGGAGGAGCGGGGCCATAGACCTATAGAACTAGAAGCTACTGACGCTAGCAGCAGGAGGAGCGGGGCCATAGACCTATAGAACTAGAAGCTACTGACGCTAGCAGCAGGAGGAGCGGGGCCATAGACCTATAGAACTAGAAGCTACTGACGCTAGCAGCAGGAGGAGCGGGGCCATAGACCTATAGAGCCAGAGTTATATACAGGTTTATGAGCATAGATATAAAACACTAGATGCCTCACGGAGGTCACCCGCTTGTGTAAGACATATAGATTCCAGGCTAGAAAATCCACAAAAACATTCGTAGGTCGTTTGCTAGTCCACGTAGCAACACAAGTAATACCTCATTTGAAAGCTGAGGAGAAGCTCTGTCCCTCTGGAAACCTCATGGAAAAATGATTGGGAGGGTAAAAGTCTTCTGTAGGAGAGAGCGTTTCCTCAGCTTTAAAATGAGGTATTACTTGTGTTGCTAGGTGGACTAGCAAACGACCTACGAATGTTTTTGCGGATTTTCTAGCCTGGGTCTTTGTGTTTAGCTCCAGCGGGGGTCCTCTCCAAGATGGCGGTCGCCGTGGGAACGTAGCGTCAACAGGCGCTAATACACCGTGCGGCATCTCGTGTTGATATCTACGTTTATGTTTATGTTTATGAGCAGGAATCTACTTCTAAATCTCTCTGTGTTCTTCTGTGTTTTTACTGTGTTTGGTGTGTTTGGTGAGTCACAGTGCCCCTAGAGGCCTGGCAGGTGAACTGCAGCCCTGACTGCTGAACTCTTCCTCCCACAGTGTCACCCGGCACGCGACGGCCAGCGGGGGAAGTGCTGGTGTGTGGACCAGAAGACGGGCTTGAGGCTGCCGGGGCCGCTGGAGCTGCGTGGGGATCTGGACTGCCACCAGTTAACCACCCCCACCCTGAGAGACTGAGGGGGGTGGAGGAGGGTGTATGGGGGGGGGGGGGGGGGGGGGCGAGGTGAGCAGGACCACCTGAATACTACTGGTGCTGATTCAAAGAACCACTGCAGGACTTCATCCTTCAGCGTCACTCGGCTCCGCCTGGAGGGACGAGACGCTGCAACAAGGAAACCATTGATTGATTTACTTCTTCTACTGTTTTGTTTCTGTGAGGGCGAGAGAGAGGGGGAGAAAGGGGGAGAGAGAGAGAGAGGGTTCTTTTGAGTACTTGTGTTGTTTCTTCAACATGAACTTCAGACCGATGGTTCCTCCACGGTTCTACACTAGATCTACCACAGTTCTACCACAGTTCTACAATGGATCCAACAGTCTATGTTCTACGACACTTATCAAATATTCCTACCACAGTTCTCCAAACGTTCTACGACAGCTCTACAATAGTGCCACGATAGTTCCATAATAGATCCGGAACAGCCTTACGATGGTTCTACAACAGTTCGAAAATCGCTCTACATCAGTTCTATGACAGTTCTATAATAGTTCGACGATGGTTCTACGATAGATCTGAAACAGTTTACGACAGTTCTACAATATTTCTACGACGGTTCTACGATAGTTCTATCATATCTATCTACAACGGTTCTATGACAGTTCTACAACAGATCTATGACAGCTCTACAGTGGTTCTACAACATATCTATGACCGTTCTACAACGGTTCTACAACAGATCTATGACAGTTCTACAATGGTTCTACAACAGATCTGACAGTTCTACGTGAGGTTGATGACAGATCTACACTAGTTGTATGAGAGCTCGACGATAGTTCTCTCATATCTATTTACAACAGATCTTTGACAGTTTTACAACAGTTCTACAACAGATCTATGACAGTTTTACAACAGTTCTACAACAGATCTATGACAGTTCTACAACAGTTCTACAGCGGTTCTACAACAGATCTATGACAGTTTTAAAACAATTCTACAACAGATCTATGACAGTTTTACAACAGTTCTACAACAGATCTATGACAGTTTTACAACAGTTCTACAACAGATCTATGGCAGTTCTACGGCGGTTCTACGTGCGGTCTAAAGTGACAGGTTGTAAAGAAAAGCAGAATAAAACACCTCCACGTAAAGAGACTCTGTACAGACGAAGGCTGCTTTGTTTTGTTTCTCGTCTCACTGAGCAAATGGGAAGTGGGAATGCTGTCAAGCTGGAAACTTCCCACTAGTACCGTGGGAAGTTTCAGGAAGTAGTTAGTCAACGGCACTCGTACAGCTGCAATGTACATAAGAGTTAGTTAAGTCTTTCTTAGCCATGCGCTCTGTAATAACCAAGCTTTACTGTCATTAATTGTGCGTTTCATGAGTAACTGGGAAGTTTTGATGTTAAAGTGGGAAAAATGCATCTGAATACTGTCAAATTGGGAAAAGCAGTGTTGTGGGAAACTATTGAGCCCCAGGATTTGTGCATTCATATGAAAAGAAAATTGTATTTCTCAATGATGTGCCTTGTAACAACTGATTTTTTTTAATTTTTTGTGTGCAATTAATGGTAAATGATGACACTGATGTGATGTTTCTGCTGCTTCTACACTGCCTACAGTGACACACACACACACACACACACACACACACACACACACACACACACACACACACACACACACACACACACACACACACACACACACACCAATGGAGGAGGCCGCCGCCTAGCGAGGCTCAGGAACATTGCAGGATCCAGTGTCTTGCTCAAGGACACGTCGGCCCACAGACAACATTGGAACTGGTGCTCTAAGGTGCAGCGGGGTTCCCTGAGCAGGACCAACCCCCCCCCCCCCAGCACCCCCCCGGCACCGCGCTGTGTGAATGCTGCCAATGGTCACTGTGGATAAGTAAATCTCCCCAAGGGGATTAATAAAGTACGATTCTTCTTCTTCTACCAACAAGCTGCAGACGTGTTTCCATAATTAACTGTAAATTCTAAAATACATTGGAAGGATTGTGTTTCATTTATGATCACCTGGGAAAGAGGAAAGTTTATAATTCCCTCATCTGGGAACAAAGGAATCGTCAGGATACGTTGGTCTCCATGAGAAATTGGATTTTTTTTCAAATTATTTTTATTCTATTCTTTAGCACAATCCTTTAGAATTTATTTTGGATCATTTGTAACTGGGAACTTTTGGTGCATTCATGAGAAAGTGGGAGGGAAAGACGCCACTTTAGAAGGTGGGGAAAGAAAATGGAATAGTTTGAAACCTGGAGCTTTTGAACAAACTGCTCAGACAATGTTTTCTCTTTTAATTTGATTTCTCCTTCAAAATTCTTGGATTTTAAATAGACTTTCCTTTTTTTTATTTCCTTTTCTGAAGCATGTGCTATTAGTTTTCCTCTCACATAAGCCTTGGAGGCTCCCCAGACACTGGGAATACGCTCTGTGCTTCCAATATTCATTTAAAAAAAAACAAAACAATGCTTTAAGTCATCACAAAACAAGCCTTAATGGATCCATCTGGTAACAGTGAGACATTCATTCTCCACCTAGAACCTTTTACCGTCTCCAGTACTAACGTCATACAGTTCCGTAGCTGCATGGCCAGTAAGGCCAGTAAGGCCAGTAAGGCCACTAGTTTTAATGTCACAACTTGTCACACTGTGTAACCGGAGTTCTGAAAGTAGAAACGGATCAATCCTAGAATAAGATGTATGACGAGGAGAGTAAAATTAATATTCCCTTTTGGAAGGGTTAGTTAAGCTCCGTGCTGCCCCTCCGGTTCGTTTCCTCATAAACTCTGTGAACTTTCTGAGTCTGCATCTGTGTTCAGTTCGGTCCTCGACACACTGAACGTCGTCACGTATCAGACGTAATCATGAACAGCCAGGCTGCAGTGTTCTGGATGCTTCTTTAGTGGAACGGTACTGCTGAATCAGTCGCTACATGTTCCTGTGTCATGGTTTCATCTTCAAACGATCGAGAGGATATAGAACTGATTGATTATCAATTGTGACAAGGTGTGTAGCAATCAGTCTGATTGCTGAGTAAGCGTATAAATAGCCGTGTGTAAAGCTGTAGTGTGAATGCTCTGGTTCACCTGTCGTCCTCACCAGAACCTGGTTCACCTGAACCAGATGTTTCTGGTCCGTCGTCCACACCTGGAACCTGGTTCACCTGAACCAGATGTTTCTGGTCCATCGTCCACACCTGGAACCTGGTTCACCTGAACCAGATGTTTCTGGCCCGTCGTCCACACCAGGAACCTGGTTCACCTGAACCAGATGTTTCTGGTCCGTCGTCCACATGAGGTGGTTTTAGAAGCGTGAAAACAGGTTTTTTTGAACACGGGTCCCAGAGTGGGGATATTCTAAAACCCCGGCTCGTGTCGTCCACCCCCCCGGAGTGAGGACGGCAAAGACGATCATCTGTGGAAAAAAGATGAGGTAATCATCCCCCCCTTCCCCCCACCTCGGTCCATGATGTCATCAAATAACCACAACAATCAGGGACAACAAGCTCTGGTGGAGCAGCAGGAGGAGCAGGGCCATAGACCTATAGAACTAGAAGCTACTGACGCTAGCAGCAGGAGGAGCAGGACCATAGACCTATAGAACTAGAAGCTACTGACGCTAGCAGCAGGAGGAGCGGGGCCATAGACCTATAGAACTAGAAGCTACTGACGCTAGCAGCAGGAGGAGCAGGACCATAGACCTATAGAACTAGAAGCTACTGACGCTAGCAGCAGGAGGAGCGGGGCCATAGACCTATAGAACTAGAAGCTACTGACGCTAGCAGCAGGAGGAGCAGGGCCATAGACCTATAGAACTAGAAGCTACTGACGCTAGCAGCAGGAGGAGCGGGGCCATAGACCTATAGAACTAGAAGCTACTGATGCTAGCAGCAGGAGGAACGGGGCCATAGACCTATAGAACTAGTAGCTACTGGCGCTAGCAGCAGGAGGAGCAGGGCCATAGACCTATAGAACTAGAGTTATATAGAGGTTTATGGAGATGAGTCTACTCCTAAAGTTCTATGTGCTCTGTCTTCTTCTGCGTTTTTGGTGTGTTTGGTGAGTCACAGTGCCCCTACAGGCCTGGCCTGTGTACTACATGCCTGGAAAGAACGATTGTTTATACCTTTGATAAACAGATCAAACTGGACTTTATCGGTCCACCCTGGTCTCCTTCCCTCTCTGACATACGACCAGTGAGTTTCATCACTGGTGACTCCAGAAGAGACTGGTAAAGTGTCCCTTTGGCAGTTTGTACCCGACCTGAGGTCACAGGGAAAAGGTCACCAGAGAAGGTCATCAGGTCATTTCGGCAGCTGGCGACAGCCCTGAGTACAGAGGAGTAGAGTTCTGTTTCTTCCTGTTGGCCTCCATGTGTTTCTGTGTGGGCGGCGTCACCATTTCAAGAATAACACAAGAGAACAAAGCGCGAGCCGTGACATGGGAACCCTTTAAAATCACCCGTCATGCTTTAAAAACAACGCCGGCCGTCCAAAAGCTCGACAAAGTACCAAACAAAAGTCGACTAATTGATAAAATGACAAAAACTCAGAGAGTTTCAGATTTCAGGAAATGTGTCAATCAGGTTCCTTTGAAACGGCGTGCGGTGTTGCTGAGTCAGCGTCCACGCTGCCGGAGCAAACTAAACACTCCCGGCAGTTTCATCTCATGGCAGAGGAATTGGTCAGTTTACTGGAAACGGCTGCGTGTCGCCACGTTTTGATTCCCAGTGGAAAACGGAGCCAAAGGTAGTTTTCGTCAGAACGACAGATAAGGTGTCGGCGGACGATTGCTGCTGCAGCTTGAATGTTCTGGAAGGCAGACAAACTGGAAACGTTCCCAAAGACGCCGATTACAGAAAACAAAGACGCCGGGTGAACTGAGAGTCTTTAATCTTTAAGATTCGTCGACTAATGTAGTGTTACGAAGCGCATTCCTGCACTTTGTGGAAAATGCTTTTGGCTTTCATTGTATAAACGACATAAATAGTGTGTTTAAGCTGCAGTTGCTTGATCTCTAACTTTGCTGTGCTGAAATGTAATGTATCGTAATCTCGTTGTTTATTTCTCCTGGAGAACTCGGCCTTCCTGCTGCACAGGACCTGCTGACGGTGTGAAGCCTCGTCTCGGGATTCTTGTCCAGAGGTGGGTCGTTCTGCTTGACCACCGACGCGATCGAAGGACCGGGAGAGCTTCCCATCGCGTAAATGATTGTTGGAAATGTTTAACTGACGAGAATGTGCAGATTGTACAACAATGAAAACACTTTCGTGTGGCTGGTGTTTTAGTATCAGAGGCAGAAGAGAAACATCTGGATTAAAATAAGATTATTTCGCCGTCACCACACACAAATGGTTTTAGTCAGAAGGTAACACCAGATTTTAATCTTATCTATTAATTAAAGGTGGTTTAAGTGATGGTTTTTAGTAAAAAGCTTCACGTGTGCGATGAGTAAACACAGACCAATTCACCACAAACACGTTTCCACATGCACCGATTGCTTTGAACTGTTCTTGGAAGTTTTTTGGAGTGCGATGGAAATGCGGGCCGACAATAATACACCTACGTGTCTACAATGTAAATTTCCCCAAACCACGAGGTGGCGCCATGGCTGCGAATGTACATCAGCATACAGACGTGTTCAGGGCGGCACTGCAGTGACACACGTGAAGTTCCAGGCAGGTGGAGCAGAGTGACATCACTTCCTGTTTCATGACGCACCAGCAGGTGTTCATTGGAGCGCCGTGGCCACGCCCCTTTGTGTTCTGGCTAATGTTTTGGTAACCTTTTTATAAGGACGGCCTGTTGCAAACACTGGCCAGATTACATTACGTTAGATTAGATTAGATCAGATTACATTATATTACATTAGATTGGACCTGACGCAAACGCTGCCATACCGCTGACGTACTCCCCTTTGTGATGCCGTGGAACCGCCGACAGAACCTTTCAAACTTTATGCACCCGGGCCAGAAACGGAGGAGTTTTGAAGGAATCCCAGAGCAGCGGATCGTCTTCCCAGCGGTGACTTCCAGGACACGATATTGGAGGAACCACAGAGAATCGTCTTTCAGCGTGAGAGAGAACGCCGCGGTGGAACGGAGCCCGGATCATGACCGGGGACTTTCCTCCGGGTTACCTTTAATTTTCATGACAGGACGGTTACCCAACCATGCAGTCACACCTAATTACACTTTCAAAAAACTGCCAGATAAAACAACGACGGGCTTTTTTGTTTGACTCCAGAGAGGAACAATCTGCGTAAGAAGAACATTCTCTGGAAGAGCGTCGAGGAAACGGAGAGAACACGAGAAGACGGAGCCGAGGTTCAGTCAGTGGGAACGCCGGCATGATTGCTGCTCTGAACTCCAGGCTGATCTCAGCGGAGTACTTTGAGGTCAAGTACAGTCCCTTGGCCGTTTTGGGATGTTTACGATGAGGACTTCAACCAATCCTGAAGTATCTCTGACAATGTTGGTTTTGCCGACCCAGTAAAGGGAAGTGAGGGAACCAGTATCGTCTGGAAGTCGACAAACAAGAACTTTTCTCATTCGTCCTCCCTCCAAAGAAGTACGAGATTCAGACTTTCCCCATTCAGAAGATCAATGAAGCCTGTTTTCAATAAACTCAACTCCAAAAAAATAGATAAAACTAGAATTTCAACTTGATGCTTTTCACAGAATGTGTTGCTGATGAGTGGAAACAGATGGAACACGAACCTGTTCAGTCAGTTTTGCTTCTTAGAAGTTGATACAAAAACATCTTGATGTCATCATAAACTTAAAGTGAACTTTCAGAGTGCAGTAGTGAGCCACAACATTATGACCCCCTGGAGGCGTGCTGTGGTATCCAGTCGGGCCAATATCAGGATATATTGATCAGTTCACCTCGATAACGATACCTGGGCGATGACAACTCCATTGCACACACAAAAAAAAGTTTATCCACGAGATGTAGCAGTTATATTGATGGAATGACTCCACCTGGACCTGTTTATTTTCACTTTAAAGGATGGTAAAACTCCACCCCGTCTCCTCACCAATCATTGATACAGTTCAAGTCCTTTTCCATTGTTACCAATGGAACAATGGAACCTGTGTTTATTGGGGTGAAAGGAATCATTTGAATTTCTTTTGAAAACGGTGTTTCTTGGAGCACTTCAGATGCCCGTGGTCCTAATGTTTTGGCTGAGCGTTACCAGGACACTGTGTTTCCCTGTCAGACAGCAGGTTAACGACGATGCTCGGCGGCCGCCTTGCTGGAAGGATACATGATGGTAATGTGACTGCAGCAGCATCTAAAAATACCTCGTCCGTCCAGCAGCAGAGCAAACTTTCCAGTCGGCTTAGTTCCACTGCCTGGGTCTATTTTTTAGAGCTCTGCAGGCTTAAGAAGCCGCTGTGATTCTGCGACACGAGAGCAGCCCTCATTGATTGAAACCAGCTCTGCCCCTGGGCGCCACAGCTGTGCCTGGGAGGCCCGGACAGCGTCGGCGTTAAGCCTCCACATGAGGCATGTGACCCCCAGCCTACCTCCACACGGACCGGGCTGGATCCTGCCTGGACCTGGTGTGGAGTCCGGTTCAATGAGAGGGTGGGGCGGTGACGGAGCACACCTGGGGATGAGATCACAACATTGTCTGAATGCATATCCAGCAGAATGCAGGTCAGGCAGAAACTAAATAAGCCCTCAAGTGTGCAGCAAGAACAGAAAGAAGCAGGGCCGCAAGGAACACAATCAATTAAGAAATCCACTAGAGGGGCTATTCAGGCTGAATGGACAGAGATGTCGGCTAAATCCTGCAGGCTTTGGCTTGTTTGCTCTAGGGAACACATTATTACAACCACTGACCTGGCGTCTCTCAGACAATGTGGACAAGAATGCCAAGTATTTCTCTTGTAACAACAAAGGGAACAGTGAATGGGGCAACCTTGATTTTCACAAAAAGGTTACGGCCGGTGAAGCGACTCTGATGCACCTCATGGTACGGTGACATAATATATCATTCCACCTTTCTTTTTATTCACACAGAGAAAAACAAATTGTCTCTGTTGATATTAGAGGATCCATCCATTCATCCCTTATCCTGCCCGGGACCCGGCCCGTCCACTCACACCCTCAGAGGTCCACATGTTTCCCACTTATTCCCGTAAAGAGCATCGTCTGGCTTCCCGGTCGCGCCTCGTGCTGCAATACTGGAACTGGAGAAAATTATTCCGCCAGGCTGGATTTGCGTGGAAGGCAGGAAGTTGAACAGAGAAATACACAATCGGTCACATTCAAAGTCACAAAAGTAAACGGTTTTACTAAAATCTCTGGGGGAAAGGGGCGGGGCTTCCTGCCAATATATCTTTTTACTTTAGAAAATGACAAAGATAGTGTGACATCTCTGCTGTTGTGTTCTTGTTGCAATGGTTATGGTTTATTGATTATGGTTGCTAGTGGTCATATCAGAGCAATGCGTTACTCGCATCACTGCAATTTAGAGAGACCAAACAAAGACACAAGCATTGGATTGCAGGAGGAAAACAAGGATGCACCGACACCAGTACTGGCATCATTTCCAAGAAACTGGTACTCATCCTGTAAAGAAGTGATATTCGTGTTTCATGGAGGGAATATTGAAAATTGCGAAGGCATTAACAACGTGTTGGTCTTGAACGAAGCTGCGCTTTGACGTTGTTGCTGTTTGGAGGGGCAGTAGTGTGATTACAGTGTGTTGGAGAGGAGCAACTTGCATTTAATCAGCTTCAGTACCCTGTTCGATGATTATAACTATTAAGCTGCAGTTCAGAAGCCTTGAGCCTCCGTCGTCCAGGACTCAGCTTCAATCTCTCCTTGTGAACTGCAGCGTCCAGTTCCAGCTGAATCTCCTCCTCCTCCTGTCACTGAGAGGAGCGCCTGCACCCCGTGGAAAGACTGCGATGTTGTGGTGAGCAAAATGTCGTATGGAAACAATAACAGGAGGGTTTACGGCTTACGGATTTAAATATTTAAATATTGCGGGCCAGTCGAGAGTGATCATCGTCACTACCAATCAGCAGATGACTGATGGGGAAGCTGTGGCTCAGTCTGATGGTACGGTTGTGAGTTTGATTCCCAGCTGCTCCTGTCCATATGGTCTGAAAGGAACTGGAAGCGAAGCACCTCCTCATATTGCAGTGTAGAAGATGGATGGGTGACATGAGTGGACAAAACAAGTCTCCTTTTATCGTTTTCTCCATTTCCAACACCGCTTTATCCAATTTATTGTCAGAGAGCTGATGTGATCCCATTAATTAATTCCAAAAGCAGGTTTTCAGACAATATGCACAGAGAGTGGTATAGTCACAAACCACGTTAAGAGCAATTTTGGAATGTAACGTGAAAGTAATATAAAAAGCTGAAATGATGGTTGAATTGACTCAATATCCTGACATAACCGGAGGAGGGAACATCTGGACGAGAATCAACAGTGTGAGATCAACGTGTTGAATGCGGAGGATTCAGGGCTGCACGGGATGGCTGAGATGTTCGGGGCTCAGTAGTGAGGTTTGACTGAGCAGAGAGAGAGCTGAACATCTCTGCAGCATCTGGAGGCAGAAACAGCAGAGCCGAGATGTCCTTCTGTGAATCCATCCAGATGTGCAGATGTGTGGCTGGATGAGAGAGCTGCTGCTGCTTCCTTCACACTGCAGCATCCAGGCTCACAGCTGTACTGGGGAGCGGGTGGTGGTGGTGGTGGGGGGGTGATTTGTGCAGGAGTCGGGTTCACAGCTGTACTGGGGAGCGGGTGGGGGGAAGATCGTGGAAGATCGTGCAGGAATCGGACGACTCGACCGTCGCAGTGCTCGATGGAGGCTCTGCTGTCCGTCTGAGCTGCTGGTTCGTCTCCCTGCCGCAGTGCAGCCCGTGCCCGGACTCGCTGCGGGTCCCAGGGTGAGTTTTCTTGCTGCACCTCACTTTGAGATATAGGATGAATACATTATACACTCCGTCGGCTCGAATGTCTGCAGACGTTGGACTTGACGCTGCGCGGCTAATAATAGCCGTCAATCAGCCGGACGATTATCGGCTGTTTTGGCACAAAACGCTCGAGTGAGCCGAAGCTAACGTCCGAGGAACTCAGTGGGTTTGTTCACAATTAGGATTTATTGACGATAGCCGCTCAAGCCGAACTCTCATGAATGCGTGCTAACGTTAGCCCGTCGATGCTGAACATGTAGCGCATTTAAATGTCATAAAGCACCGGGTTGTTAGCTAGCCTCAGCTAGCTTTAGCTGCTGTTAGCTGCTTCAGCCTAGCTTTAGCCTGCTTTACCCAGTGTTAGCCAGTGTTAGCCAGCATTAGCCAGTGTTAGCCAGCCTCAGCCAGTGTTAGCCAGCCTCAGCCAGTGTTAGCCAGCTGTAGCCAGTGTTAGCCAGCTTTAGCCAGTGTTAGCCAGCCTCAGCCAGTGTTAGCCAGCTGTAGCCAGTGTTAACTAGCATTAGAGAGGATTAGCCAGTGGTACCCAGCTGTAGCCAGTGTTAGCCAGTGTTAACTAGCGTTAGAGAGGGTTAACCAGGGTTTGCCAGCTGTCGCCAGCTTTAGCCAGGGTTAGCCAGCTTTAACCAGGGTTAGCCAACTGTCGCCAGCTGTAGCCAGGGTTAGCCAGTTGGCCTGTCCGCTCCCTCACAACCTCCCTGAACCCTTATTTCTACCTCAGTTTCTTTGTGATTTGCATGTTTTCCCAGCGTGTTCATTGTGTCTTCATTGTGTGTTCATTGTGTGTTCACAGTAGGCCTGGGACGATAATAAATCAATTAGTTGCACGATAAAGAAAATGAACCCAATATGTTGCCATATTAAGACGAGGAAAACAAACATGCATGCAGCGTGTTTGTTTTCCTCGCCTCTCGCCGACAAAAGGGCTGGATGACAAAAGGCTTCAATCTGATGGGCCTCAGCACCCGGAGAGGCTTCAATCTGATGGGCCTCAGCACCCGGAGAGGCTTCACTCGTAGGCCTTTTCCAGCAAGCGGTTAGAAGGGCCCGTTTGGAACCAGGGCCGGACTTGGCACCAGTTCTTTCTGTTTCCACCGCCAAAGCCCCGGCCTACTGGGACCTAAACGGGTTCTCTCCCGCGACCTGCGAGGCCGAAGAGACGCTGAACCGACAGACGACGGTCGACCAGCTCAAGACGTGGAGTGAGGAGGCAGCAGTGGCGCGACGAAGAGACGCGGGTCTTCCTGGTCCTCTGGTCCTGTGGTCCTGTGGTCCTCTGGTCCTGTGGTCCTCTGGTCCTGTGGTCCTCTGGTCCTCTGGTCCTGTGGTCCTCTGGTCCTCTGGTCCTCTGGTCCTCGCTGCAGGCCCAACTGGAGGGAGCTGCTGAGACCAAACCAGAGTCACACGACATAAAGCCGGACAGAGATCACCGGCGGCAAGTCGGCCCAAGAGAAACCTGCTCTTTTTTTTTTTTTTTTGGCTCCTCAACTCGGTTGGCGAATTGGTTCAGAGGGGCGCTGAACTGGAGGTCCAGGCTGGACCAGGCTGCTGCTCAGACCACCACCGATCCCCGTGAGTTTTATTCCCCAAACACTCCCCGTTCGCCTGCTGTGAATTCCTGACGTCCATGTTTATGACCGTTGTGTCGCGAGCAGCGACTGGCGCTAGCCAGTTAGCCGATGCGAAGCTAGCAAACCGAAAACATCGTGGCGATTAGAGCAGCAGTATTTTCATTCATTCACATTACTGAACTATCTAGTGGTCGTGGCGTTTGCCTGCGCGGGTCAAGAGGTTATTTTACGTTTTGGATGTTCAAACAAAGAAAAGAACTGATTCAAATGACGGAATGAAGACGGTAAAAAGCACTTGACGCTCTTATAGTTTTAGTTCTTTGTGATTCTTTGTGAAGCTTTTATTTATTTTTTTATTTTTAAAGGCAGATGTGATCCACAACTTTTGTTTTCCATGTTATTTAGCATTGTGGGACGACGAGGGACGACTGTTGAGGCCATGGCCCCGCCCCCCCGCCATGGCCCCGCCCCCCCCTCCCTGCTCATCCGCCACATCAAGTGAGGTGCATCCTAACATAGCGGTGCCCGTTTACTGTCAGTGAACTGTGTTTATGAAGATGAAATATACTTACTGATACTTATTTTTGTGTGTTTTTGATGCAGACAGAAGGAAGCGAGGTTCCTGTGCGACGGATCAGTCTGAGGACAGGCTGAACATCTGGCTGACGCCGCGGTGCAGAACATCTGGTGGCCGGGCCGTAAAGCCAAGGCCCTATTCTGAGTTTTTTTTTTTTGGGGGGGGGGGTCACCCATGGTACTGCTGGCCAAAATATAAGAACATTTGTTGTGTTCAAAATAAATGTTTGTTTTGAAAAAGAGATGAATGTTGTGTCTGTGGTCTACAGAGACTTCCAGTATTCGACGCATACTTCTCTGCATTCAATCAAAAAGACGGGTAAGAATTACAAATAATACTTAATGTAAAAATAATTAAATTAAAAATATTTTAAAATGACTCATTCGGGAGTTTATAATCCTCGGCGGACAATAAAAGTAAAACTCGTCACATCTGTTAAAGTAAAATATACTTTTTAAATAC
The DNA here is from genome assembly GCF_963422515.1 of Blennius ocellaris. Lineage (NCBI taxonomy): Eukaryota > Metazoa > Chordata > Actinopteri > Blenniiformes > Blenniidae > Blennius > Blennius ocellaris. The sequence goes on along the minus strand of NC_137652.1, from coordinate 2,478,803 downwards.
TACTAAAAGGGATATATGTATTTTATGTCAAGTCCATTTTTGATATGGTCGTATCAGATAAGATTCTTTATTCTATAGCGACAAAAGAACGTATATTTTCAATTTCATCATTTAAATAATCTCATACCAAAGTCGGTATTATTTCCTTCGCCAGTGGAAGTTGGGGTGAAGGTTGTGGTTTCGTCCGTGTGTTTGTTACCAACTTTTCACCAAAACGGTTTTCCCCGAAGTGAGAGAGCCACGGGGTCAAAGGTCAAGGTCTCGGTCATGGAAAAGTCCCAAATGTCTTTTTCATCACAACACGGTCGCTTTCAATCTGAGTGACGTCAAACCAACGTCGAAACGTTCACTTCTCAATCCCCCATCTGCCACGTGATGCAACGACGTCTTTACCCTGGTTAGCGGTTGGGGGTCAAAGGTCAGAAGGGGGCGGGGGGGGGGTCACACAGAAATGGTCAAACTTGTGCACATTTGAGTCAAACAGTGAAAACATGAAGCTTTTCCAACGACCGAGACAAATAATGGCACAGATAGCGAAGGTACAGTCTGACAGTGCCTCTTCTGGTAGAGTGAAGTATTTATGTATTTATTTAATGTATTAGGGCCAACGTGTGCAAAGCAATTAATAAAAGAGTGGAAACCCATACTATACATCAACTTCACTATATATATATATATATATATATATATATATATATATATATATAGTGAAGGGGTGGGACTCACTGTTTGACTGGTTAACTCTCTTTCACTGTCGATTTTGGTATTTTAATGTGAGGAAAATAAAATGAAAATTGCTTTTCCCAAACAGTTTAATTTAGTTCCTTTGACTGATTCTTGTCCAACCTCTCATGTCATTTCTCCGTTTCTCCTCTGCTGAAAGGAGATGCAGACGTATAAAGTCACAACAAACAATCTGCTCCTCCATTGTTGTTGTTGTTGTTGTTGTTGTGTGGATTTGGGTCTGGGGGGGGGGGGCGACGTGTTCTTCTTCCTTCACCGGCAGTCTGGACGACTTAAGGCGCGTTGCTGCCTCTCAGCTTCTCCACATAAAAGCTCTGAGCTTCGTATGCAGTGGCGTTTTCAAGTCTGTCACTCGACTCTGACGAAGGAAAAACAACTGCTTCTCTGGAGGATTTGACCTGAAACGTAACTGTCAGTAGCTCCTGGAGGGAAAGCCCTCTCTGGAAACATCCAGCAGAATGTTATCGTCACAGGCCTGGTCCACTGTGGGTTCAGTGTGATCAGTGTGTGTTCAGTGTGTTCATGGTGTGTTCATGGTGTGTTCAGTGTGTTCATGGTGTGTTCAGTGTGTTCATGGTGTGTTCAGTGTGTTCAGTGTTGGTTGCGTCTCTCAATAAAAGGTGTTTGTTGCAGATCAGATGTCTGGACCAGAGTGAAGCTGCTTCTCAAGGCTACAATGTCGAGTAAGTTTGAACCTGCTAGTTGGACACCTTAACGACCCGCTCTAGTTTAAACCTGCGAGTTGGACAGGTTAACGACTTGCTCTAGTTTGAACCTGCTAGTTGGACAGGTTAACGACTTGCTCTAGTTTAAACCTGCTAGTTGGACACCTTAACGACCCGCTCTAGTTTGAACCTGCTAGTTGGACAGGTTAACGACCCGCTCTAGTTTAAACCGGCTAGTTGGACACCTTAACGACCCGCTCTAGTTTAAACCTGCTAGTTGGACATGTTAACGACTTGCTCTAGTTTGAACCTGCTAGTTGGACACCTTAACGACCCGCTCTAGTTTGAACCTGCTAGTTGGACAGGTTAACGACTTGCTCTAGTTTGAACCTGCTAGTTGGACAGGTTAACGACTTGCTCTAGTTTAAACCTGCTAGTTGGACATGTTAACGACTTGCTCTAGTTTGAACCTGGTAGTTGGACACCTTAACGACCCGCTCTAGTTTAAACCTGCTAGTTGGACAGGTTAACGACCCGCTCTAGTTTAAACCTGCTAGTTGGACATGTTAACGACTTGCTCTAGTTTGAACCTGCTAGTTAGACATGTTAATGACCCACTCTAGTTTGAACCTGCTAGTTAGACATGTTAACGACCCGCTCTAGTTTGAACCTGCTAGTTGGACACCTTAACGACCCGCTCTAGTTTGAACCTGCTAGTTGGACAGGTTAACGACCCGCTCTAGTTTGAACCTGCTAGTTGGACAGGTTAACGACCCGCTCTAGTTTGAACCTGCTAGTTGGACAGGTTAACGACCCGCTCTAGTTTGAACCTGCTAGTTGGACAGGTTAACGACCCGCTCTAGTTTGAACCTGCTAGTTAGACATGTTAACGACCCGCTCTAGTTTGAACCTGCTAGTTGGACATGTTAACGACCTGCTCTAGTTTGAACCTGCTAGTTGGACAGGTTAACGACCCGCTCTAGTTTGAACCTGCTAGTTGGACAGGTTAACGACCCGCTCTAGTTTGAACCTGCTAGTTGGACAGGTTAACGACCCGCTCTAGTTTGAACCTGCTAGTTAGACATGTTAACGACCCGCTCTAGTTTGAACCTGCTAGTTGGACATGTTAACGACCTGCTCTAGTTTGAACCTGCTAGTTGGACATGTTAACGACCTGCTCTAGTTTGAACCTGCTAGTTGGACAGGTTAACGACCCGCTCTAGTTTGACCTGGTAATTTTTCATTATTCTCACACTGATGACTTGGATTTTCTCCTCTGACGCTGAACTTCTACGTTTCTCTTTCACTACAGAGAGACCATCGTACGCTCCTCCACCTCCCCCCGCCCCCACCACAGTAAGTACCCCCCACCACAGTAAGTCCCCCCCACCACTGTAATTCCCCCCCACCACTGTGAGCACCCCCACCACAGTAAGTCCCCCCCACCACAGTAAGTCCCCTACCACAGTAAGTCCCCCCACCACTGTGTGTCCCCCCACCACAGTAAGTCCCCCCCACCACTGTGAGTCCCCCCACCACTGTGAGCACCCCCACCACAGTAAGCCCCCCCACCACAGTAAGTCCCCCCATCACAGTAAGTCCCCCCCAGAACTGTGAGTACCCACACCACAGTAAGTCCCCCCCACCACTGTCAGTACCCCCCACCACAGTAAGTCCCCCCCAGCACTGTGAGTACCCCCACCACAGTAAGTCCCCCCCACCAATGTGAGTCCCCCCACCACAGTAAATCCCCCCCACCACAGTAAGTCCCCCCCCACCACTGTAAGTACCCCCCACCACTGTGAGGCCCCCCACCACAGTAAGTACCCCCCACCACAGTAAATCCCCCCCACCACTGTAAATTCCCCCACCACAGTAAGTACCCCCCACCACAGTAAGTCCCCCCCACCACTGTGAGGCCCCCCACCACAGTAAGTGCCCCCCACCACAGTAAGTCCCCCCCACCACTGTGAGTCCCCCCACCACAGAAAGTCCCCCCACCACAGTAAGTCCCCCCATCACAGTAAGTCCCCCCCAGAACTGTGAGTACCCACACCACAGTAAGTCCCCCCCACCACTGTCAGTACCCCCCACCACAGTAAGTCCCCCCCAGCACTGTGAGTACCCCCACCACAGTAAGTCCCCCCCACCAATGTGAGTCCCCCCACCACAGTAAATCCCCCCCACCACAGTAAGTCCCCCCCACCACTGTAAGTACCCCCCACCACTGTGAGGCCCCCCACCACAGTAAGTACCCCCCACCACAGTAAGTCCCCCCCACCACTGTGAGGCCCCCCACCACAGTAAGTACCCCCCACCACAGTAAGTCCCCCCCACCACTGTGAGTCCCCCCACCACAGAAAGTCCCCCCACCACAGTAAGTCCCCCCATCACAGTAAGTCCCCCCCAGAACTGTGAGTACCCACACCACAGTAAGTCCCCCCCAGCACTGTGAGTACCCCCACCACAGTAAGTCCCCCCCACCAATGTGAGTCCCCCCACCACAGTAAATCCCCCCCACCACAGTAAGTCCCCCCCACCACTGTAAGTACCCCCCACCACTGTGAGGCCCCCCACCACAGTAAGTACCCCCCACCACGGTAAATCCCCCCCACCACTGTAAATTCCCCCACCACAGTAAGTACCCCCCACCACAGTAAGTCCCCCCCACCACTGTGAGGCCCCCCACCACAGTAAGTACCCCCCACCACAGTAAGTCCCCCCCACCACTGTGTGTCCCCCACCACAGAAAGTCCCCCCACCACTGTGAGTACCCCCACCACAGTAAGGAACCCCCCCACCACCACCATGAGTGTATTTATTAAAAGCCCAGCTTCCCTGCTCTTCTGTCCCTCCTGCTCCGTCCAGCCCAGATGTTGTCTTGACTCTAGTTTTCTACAGTCCAGATGTTCTGTGTTCTCGGGGTTCTTTCCTCTCAAAGCTCCAGCATGAGTGCAACTTTCTTTTTTCTCTTTTCTTTTTTTTTTTTTTGGTTGCATTTCCTTGCCACCTTTCCTTCCTTGGTTTCTTCCTCCCTTCCTTATTCGTCTCTCCCGTCCTTTTCCCCCCAGCAACTGCCCAACACCCCGGGGTTTGTGGGCTACAACCCCTACAGCCATCTGGCCTACAACAACTACCGCCTGGGGGGGAGCCAGAGCAGCAACAGTCGGGTGACGGTACGTCGCCGAGCGCAGCTGGCGCCGAGCCAGGCGGCTCCTCATGTGTCCACCATGTGTTCAGTGTGTGAGCCGTGGTATTAATCATAATTGATGCACTGGCGCCTCGTCCTTTTAAGGTGGGAACGGCAAACTTGTCCCACTCGTGACCAACGGATTACTGATGTCATGGGATTTTTGCCATGTAGAAAACAATCACGTGTTCACTTAATGGGCTCAATTATTAGCTTTGATGAAACGTGGCGGCCATTTCTGAAACACATATCAAATGTGTAGCGTTAAAACATAATGGCTTAATTGTCCTTGTCAGAGCCTCCGTGACTTTTATTTTCTTTGCGGCCTGTTGCTGCGGCTCTAGAATACATATTGATCGGGATTTTCAGCTGCTGTTGTTGTTTTGTTTTGTTTGTTTATTTGCGGACTTATTTTTACTGTGATTATTGAGGTTTTTGCTTTCGAAAAGAAATAATGCTAATAAAATAATAAAATAAGCCAATAATATACGTTCAAAATTAGTTGTAATTTGCTGTTGAAAATCTTGGAATAAAATTTATATAAAAATAAATAAATAATAATAATAATGCACAAACGCAGCTCCGACTGCTGTTTCCCCCTGGTCTCATCCTCACAACAGACTGAATCTAACTGCTGGTCCAATCAGGTAGCAGCTGGCAGAACGCTGTTTCCATGGTTACTGAGCGTGACGGGAGTTTCTCATCTTTTGCCCCACGGCACCACGCGCCGACATATTTCAGTTTTTTTTTTTTTTTTTTTTCATGTTGCGCCATTAAAAGCGCCTCCGGACGAGGCGTTCACTGAACACGGTATTTCTGAGTTGTTGTGACGTCGTCGGACCAAACGTTCAGGAATCGTTAACGTGGCTCCGGCCGCCGCTCTTGGTGTTTTCCCGTTTGGACTCGTTTCCGCTCCTGACAGATAAAGAGCAGCTGATGGTGGAGTCACGGTGGTCCGCCGCCCAGACCGCCCCCCCTACCCCCCCCTCCCCCGCTCCGCCCCACAACCTCAAACCTGCAACCCACAATGCAGCTTCAACTGTAAAACAATCGCTGACCCACATTTACACAAGAGTACAAAGTCAAACGTTTGCGCAACATTTTTTAAATCCCGCTGCAGCGAAGACGAGCCTTTTTTTTTGGTCCCAGATCACGAAACACACACCAGAAAAAGGATTCTTTTTTTTTTTTCTTTTTTGGTTCTTTTTATTATCGGAGAATAAGTGGAAGAAGGAGGGTATTTTCTTTTGAAAAACCCACGTGGTTTTATATTTCTTCTCTGTTAATCGCCAGATTGTTACGTCGCGGTCATTATAAAGTGTTTCCAAATGTACTGACCTAATGGGATAATAAATCATCACGATACACACACACTTATACACACACACACACACACACACACACACACACACACACACACACACACACACACGCATGCCTCCAGTGATGATTGTTCTGTTTTTTTCCAGAACTCTTCTGGAATCAATATCCCGAAGCCGCCCAAACCGCCGGACAAGCCGCTGATGCCTTACATGAGATACAGCCGAAAGGTCAGTCCCCCACGGTCGCCTTGCTTCTTCCCCGCGTCGCGCTTTTGCCCCCCCGCCGGAGGCCGGGGCTGCCGTGGATGTTCCAGGTAGTGTCCGATGTGGTGGTTGTGTGTGGAGCGGCAGTGACGCGTCGGGCCGGCCGGCCGGCCGGTCGGTCGGTACAGCTCCGACCGGGGATTTACCCGCCTGGAGTTTGGAGCTCATAAAGCACACGGCCTCCTCTGGTTCGTGACCTCTCTGCAAAGAGACAAGCACCCCTCCAGCCCAACCCCACACCCATGTCTGGTTCTCATCACCAGGTTTGGGATCAAGTAAAAGCCTCCAATCCTGATCTGAAGCTTTGGGAAATTGGGAAGATAATCGGTGGCATGTGGAGGGACCTCACTGATGAGGAGAAACAGGATTATTTGAATGACTACGAAGCAGAGAAGGTTGGTTGTTTTACAAAGGGTGTTCATGGTTTTTCCTCTGTGACGGGTGACCAGTAGCTGTGTCCCCCCCCCAAGTACTGTGGGTCCGTCCACTCATCATCCTTCCTGTCCAACATCATTAACAGTCCTGTGTGTTGCTGGAGTGGACAGAAACTAGGGTCCCGTGTCCTCGTCACCCCCTCTCGTCTTCTCCACCGTAGATAGAGTATAACGAGAGCATGAAGGTGTATCACAACTCTCCGGCCTACCTGGCCTACGTCACCGCCAAGAGCCGGGCCGAGGCGGCCCTGGAGGAGGAGAGTCGCCAGAGGCAGTCCAGACTGGACAAGGGCGAGCCCTACATGAGCATCCAGCCGGCGGAGGATCCGGACGGTAAGGCCTCGCACGCCGTTCCTGTGGCGTCTCCCACCGGGGGGGGGCGCTGTGTGAGTGTGTGTGTGTGTGTGTGTGTGTGTGTGTGTGTGTGTGTGTGTGTGTGTGAGAGAGAGAGAGCTGGACACTAACACAACGATGTGTGGAACACACAACCTGGTTTCTGGCCCGTCGTCCACACCAGGAACCTGGTTCACCTGAACCAGGTGTCGTCCACACGAGGCGGTTTTAGAAGCGTGAAAACAGGTTTTTTTGAACACGGGTCCCAGAGTGGGGAAATTCTAAAACCCTGGCTTGTGCAGCAGGAGGAGCGGGGCCATAGACCTATAGAACTAGAAGCTACTGACGGTAGCAGCAGGAGGAGCAGGGCCATAGACCTATAGAACTAGAAGCTACTGACGCTAGCAGCAGGAGGAGCGGGGCCATAGACCTATAGAACTAGAAGCTACTGACGCTAGCAGCAGGAGGAGCAGGGCCATAGACCTATAGAACTAGAAGCTACTGACGCTAGCAGCAGGAGGAGCGGGGCCATAGACCTATAGAACTAGAAGCTACTGACGCTAGCAGCAGGAGGAGCAGGGCCATAGACCTATAGAACTAGAAGCTACTGACGCTAGCAGCAGGAGGAGCAGGGCCATAGACCTATAGAACTAGAAGCTACTGATGCTAGCAGCAGGAGGAGCAGGGCCATAGACCTATAGAACTAGAAGCTACTGATGCTAGCAGCAGGAGGAGCAGGGCCATAGACCTATAGAACTAGAAGCTACTGACGCTAGCAGCAGGAGGAGCAGGGCCATAGACCTATAGAACTAGAAGCTACTGACGCTAGCAGCAGGAGGAGCAGGGCCATAGACCTATAGAACTAGAGTATATACAGGTTTATGAGCAGGAATCTACTTCTAACTTTCTATGTGCTCTGTCTTCTGTGGTTTTGGTGTGTTTGGTGAGTCACAGCACCCCTCGAGGCCTGGCAGGTGAACTGCAGCCTCGTGTTGAGTCGAGTTCATGGTGACGTGTTGACGGCGGTTTAATTTGAGAAGTCAGGGGAGAAGAAAGATTTTTTTTCGCCGTGTCGATGCACCCTGACTGTGTCGTCCAGGGTTTGGCTTCACTTCAACACTTAGAGGAATCAAAGATCAGACGGGGGTCTGCAGTCTGGGGGGGCCGCGTGGAGAAAAGGTTGAGCCGTTGTTTAAGAGAGCCGCTACAGAGCTGTAATTATCGGCGAGCGACCACACGCACTCCCCGCTATCTCCTCGGCCTCCTCGCCACAGTTTCGGTACTTCTGCCTCTGAAAAGCAACTTCCCTCCTCGAGCTGCAAGACTTTTGCCTCTTGCTCTGCGCAGTGTTTGCTTTTCGTAGGTGTTCTTGGCACGGGCTCGGCCCTAATTGCAAAAAAATTTACATTCTTTCCCGTTTGTTTTAGAGACTGACGCAAGCACACACGCGTTGGACACGGAGGCCAGAAGACGTTTTGAGTTCCACCCTGTTCGAGGAAATGATGCTCGTCTGCGGTCTGGCTGCGTCGCAGGCCAACGTGTGGGCGTGCAGGAAAGCTCACAGATAAAACAGTTGCTATTTAGGAAACACCCCAGACCATAAACAAGGCCGACCCGGCATCCCCGCGGGTTTTGTTTGTCCGCCGACTGCACGTACGGTCACGGTTGATCAGGTTCAGCTCCGGGGCGGCGGCGCGCCGAGAGCTCGAGCTCTATTAATGAAAAAGCTCCGCCGAGCCGCCGCCACACAACCGTTCGCATTGTTTGTTCTTTATTAGCATCCAAAACAGCTCAGCGGACCGAAAGTCAAGCGGAGAAGATGGAAATACCGCGGCGGTGACTTTTCGACGGCAGGAGCCAAACAGTGAAACCAAAACCGCTGTGTTTGTTGAAAGCACGTCTCAACATTTAGTCTCGACACGAGACGGCAGAAATATCTCAGTAATCAGCTTGTTAGCATTGAGAAAACTCTGTCACAGGATCTCCAGACCAGGTTTACTCCCTGGAGTGTTTCCTGTGGTGTCCGTGGAGCTTTGAGAGCTGGACGGTTCGTCAAGCTGCACAGCAGCAGCAGGTTCGTGTGTTCAAGTGGAAAAAGGGTAAAGATTCTCAGGGACATTGAGGGAATAAACTAGAAGCCCTCTGGTGGGTTCAGGAAAGAGGAATAGGAACATTTAGTGTCCGTGTTCAGGTGAAAGTGTTGACGATCCAGAACCTTCTGTGAGCTCGTTCCTCTGCTTTTAGCTCAAACTTTCGCTCACAAGTTTCTCTCTCTGGACTCTTTCTGATGCAAAAGTTATCGTACGAGAGCGACACGTCTTTTAACGAGCTCCACCACCGACGTCCTGGAACCTGGGCTCTTCTGGTCCTCTTTGACCCAGACCAGGAACCTGGATTCTTCTGGTCCTCTTTGACCCAGACCAGGAACCTGGACTCTTCTGGTCCTCTTTGACCTAGACCAGGAACCTGGACTCTTCTGATTCTGATTCTGATTCTGATTCTGATTCTGATTCTGATTCTGATTCTGATTCTGATTCTGATGATTCTGATTCTGGTCCCCTTTGACCCAGACCAGGAACCTGGATTCTTCTGGTCCTCTTTGACCCAGACCAGGAACCTGAACTCTTCTGATCCTGATTCTGATTCTGATTCTGATTCTGATTCTGATTCTGGTCCCCTTTGACCCAGACCAGGAACCTGGACTCTTCTGGTCCTCTTTGACCCAGACAAGGAACCTGAACTCTTCTGATTCTGATTCTGATTCTGATTCTGATTCTGATTCCGATGATTCTGATTCTGATTCTGGTCCCCTTTGACCCAGACCAGGAACCTGAACTCTTCTGGTCCTCTTTGACCCAGACCAGGAACCTGGACTCTTCTGATACTGATTCTGATTCTGATTGATTCTGATTCTGATTCTGATGATTCTGATTCTGGTCCCCTTTGACCCAGACCAGGAACCTGGACTCTTCTGGTCCTCTTTGACCCAGACCAGGAACCTGGATTCTTCTGGTCCTCTTTGACCCAGACCAGGAACCTGAACTCTTCTGATCCTGATTCTGATTCTGATTCTGATTCTGATTCTGATTCTGATTCTGATTCTGATTCTGGTCCCCTTTGACCCAGACCAGGAACCTGGACTCTTCTGGTCCTCTTTGACCCAGACCAGGAACCTGAACTCTTCCGATTCTGATTCTGATTCTGATTCTGATTCTGATGATTCTGATTCTGGTCCCCTTTGACCCAGACCAGGAACCTGTATTCTTCTGGTCCTCTTTGACCCAGACCAGGAACCTGTATTCTTCTGGTCCTCTTTGACCCAGACCAGGAACCTGTATTCTTCTGGTCCTCTTTGACCCAGACCAGGGACATGTACTCTTCTGGTCCTCTTTGACCCAGACCAGGAACCTGTATTCTTCTGGTCCTCTTTGACCCAGACCAGGGACCTGTACTCTTCTGGTCCTCTTTGACCCAGACCAGGGACCTGGGCTCTTCTGGTCCTCTTTGACCCAGACCAGGGACCTGTACTCTTCTGGTCCTCTTTGACCCAGACCAGGGACCTGTACTCTTCTGGTCCTCTTTGACCCAGACCAGGGACCTGGGCTCTTCTGGTCCTCTTTGACCCAGACCAGGGACCTGTACTCTTCTGGTCCTCTTTGACCCAGACCAGGGACCTGTACTCTTCTGGTCCTCTTTGACCCAGACCAGGGACCTGGACTCTTCTGGTCCTCTTTGACCCAGACCAGGAACCTGTATTCTTCTGGTCCTCTTTGACCCAGACCAGGGACCTGTACTCTTCTGGTCCTCTTTGACCCAGACCAGGGACCTAGACTCTTCTGGTCCTCTTCGATCCAGACCAGGGATCCTACCGAACGCAGCCCTGAACTTGATCCCACCATAGTCATGAATCATAGTTTCCATTGCCTTGATTTACAGGGTTGTGTGTACCGCTGCCCTGCCATGGCAGTGTAAAGGTCCTGACTGTATACATTCTCCCCCGAGAAAACACAAACACACCGTGAGGATAATCCGCAGCAAGGCGCCGTGCATAATTCCAAGGCAGGCCTGTAGGTTGGTTCATCGGCAACAATAAAGATAATGAGAATATGAAAGAGTGAATGCATCTGGAGCTGATTCTCCGTCACCGCAGTGGAAAAAGTAACGAGCCTGTTTACTGTCGCCGGGCGCCGTATTTGGACTGTACCTTCCTGCGCCCTGGGGCAAGGCGCGGGTGAAGGGCCTCGCAGGGAGCGCGGAGGCTGAAGCCTTACGTTTCCTTATCGGAACAATGAATGAGCCCATCTTGAACGGTGGTGTGAACAAGGTGTGAAATAACAACGGTCGAACGTCTGGACTGGGTTCAGGTCAGACATCTGGACGCGATAGCCCCGCCTCCCTCTCCGTGATGTCACTGAACAGTAACAACATGGCGGACGACCGAGCTGCAGGAGCGACTGATGCTTGTCACTTTACTGAGGACAGATGTTTGATTTCCCGAACACGAGGATGTTGAAATCCTCTGTCTCGTCCTTGTTTCTGTCGCGGGGTTACGGCGCCACCTGTACCCTGGTATGGGTTCTACAGTGTCGTGAGTTGTGGGGGACAAAAGAGGGTTTTCTGCTGCGGTGGTCCTGAGATACAAAATAAAAGTCTTGGGCACTTCCTATGGGGGCTCAGTTTGTAGCAGGTTGCAGGTTTGATTCCCATCTCTACTTGTCCATATGTTGAAGTGTCCTTGAGCAAGACACTGAACCCCAAGAGCTCTAAGAGGGTCCTCAAAACAAGGTAAACACCATGTTTGTGTATTCGGCTCATTTAATCAACATTCATGCATCTAGATCAGGGGTCGGCAACCCGCGGCTCCGGGGCCTCATGTGGCTCTTTGGTCCCTCCACTGTGGCTCCTTGAGCCTCCGTCCCTCTGCATTTCATCCTGGAGGGACGTAAGGAGGCAAGGCCACCCACAGAGGGACGTAAGGAGGCAAGGCCACCCAGAGCGCAGTGCCGCTACAAAGAGTGGTAAAATGTAGGGTCGTGAACGACGCAGCGACGTGACGTCATTACAACAATAAAGGATGAAGAACGTAGAATCGCGGCTGCAGGTCATGACAGCGGCTCAACTGGTGTCTGAAGCTGGGAGCTTCCTGTACCTTTCACAGTAAAAGCCGACAGTTCCAGGAGGTTCATTACAGACTTGTTGAGAGTGACGGAACATTCTAGTGAATCACACAACAACTACAGGACATTAAAGACACACCATCACACTCATGGTTCTAACAATCCACATCTCACACATTTATCTTCCATTTTAATAATGTGTAGCGATAAAGGAGCTGAGAGCTGCAATGCATTATGGGAGTTTCTGTTTGTCGTGTTTTAAATGTAATTATTGGGGGCTATGTTAGGTTTGTAGTGTTTTTGTTGCTTAGTTCATGTAGTTTAGTTTATCAGTTGTAAGTTGTCAACCAGCAGTGAAGAAGGTTTTGTGTGTCGTGTCGTCCTGGTGTGGTCTTCCTGTGGGACTGTCAAAATAAAATGCCTGCAGCTCTCTGGGTGTTGTGTTCAGTGGGAAACGGGACCAAATGGCTCTTTGAGCATTAAAGGTTGCCGACGCCTGGACTAGATGTTTTCATATTGAATGCATTGACTCTCACAGCTGTTGTGAATGAGTGGTCCTGGATCTGGTCCTGGATCTGGTCCTGGTCCTGGGGGGGCCACGGACTCATCAGACTCGCGCTCTATTTCCCGTCTTCAGATTACGACGACGGCTTCTCCATCAAGCACTCGGCGGCGGCTCGTTTCCAGCGCAACCACCGGCTGATCAGCGAGATCCTGAGCGAGAGCGTGGTGCCGGACGTCCGGTCCGTGGTCACCACCGCCCGCATGCAGGTGCTGAAGCGCCAGGTCCAGTCCCTGATGGTCCACCAGGTAAACACGCCGCGGCGCCGCGCCCCGCCCCCGCCGGCGGAGTCGTAACCCCGGTGCCCCGCCTGTCTCGTCCCGCAGAGGAAGCTGGAGGCGGAGCTGCTCCAGATCGAAGACCGTCACCAGGACAAGAAGAGGAAATTCATCGAGGCCACCGAGTCCTTCACTAACGAGCTGAAGAGGGTACGCCGTCTCGCACGTCGCGTCTGGTCATTGTTTACTTGCACGCGAGCTGAGTTCCACATTACCCCCCCCCGCCCACCACCACCGCCCCTCCCCCTCCACCCTCCCCACACACCCAGCTAACGCGGTCCACATGTTCTGGAAGTCACAGCTGCCATCCGTTACCGTCTGGAGCTCCATAATAAGTGCTGCTCTGCACTACAGTGCACTGTGCAGTGCTCTCCACAGGGGGCGCCCTTCACCCTGTAACCCACCTGTGTGTGTTTGTGTGTGTGTGTGTGTGTGTTTCAGCTGTGCTGCATGAAGGTGGAAGTGGACATGGAGAAGATCTCGGCGGAGATCGCCGCCGCCGAGGAGGCGGCCCGCAAACGCATGGCGGAGCGCGAGAAGGAGGCGGGGGAGCGGGGGTCCCGGGAGGCCCCCGCCTGCGTCCTCGCGGAGGAGGACAAACACGTCTGCGCCACACACGGCGGCAAGGCGCAGCCGAACAGCGACGGGGGCGGCAAGGACGCCGACGAGACGGAGAGCGGCGGCGCAGAGGCGCCAGGTGAGCCTCGCTCACCTTGAAGGCTCAAAGACATGAGAGGAGGAAGAGTCGAAGCTGTCGAACTCGCAGGCCACGCCCCCTCGTGGCAGGCCACGCCCCCTTGTTGCATCCACACATCTGCAAACCGAAGTTCTAACTTTGCAGCTGAGCAGCTTCAGATGTTTTCAGAAATACATTTATCTCGACTGTTTCAGTGATGAAAGAGAACATTTGAGTCCGAACCGCCACAAATGCTAAGAGTAGCGAGGCTACATGCTAATGACGTTGGTCATTAGCGAGAACGCAGCAGGAGCTGATGGACGTTATGAAACGAACGAGTCGGTCTCAGAGCTGCCGTCTCATCGTCCTACTCGCCCAGCGCAATGCTAGCTTTAGCATTAGCTATTGACGGCTACCTTCGCCGCTGCAGCGCCGCCGGCTCGTGCTCACACCCCCCGCTGAGGTTTTACAGCTTCTTTGTTTACCCAGTTAATCCTTGAGGAGGCGTCTGGCTGGACTCTGCCAGCCGTCAGGAGCCGACAGGCTGTAAAACTAATAGGCTTGAGTTTTATTGGCTTCAGTCAATGGATTCAGCCTCTAGTTGAGTCTTTAACCCTTTAACTGCTCCTCCTTGACGTGACGTGTCCCGTGACGCTCTGCGACGCCGAGGAAAATCGACGAGCGACTAGAAAGCAGAGAAAAAGAGCTTGATGTCCAAATAATGCAAATGAAAAGACTGAGCAGCGTCTCGCTTTTCAAATACAAGACTCATAAACAAGGTTGACGTCCAGATATCAAAGTCCTCGACTCTCTGGAGTACGGCTCACAGTGTTTGGCTGCTCATGCTCCCGAAATTAAAGGAGTCAAGTTATTCAGCGTCTCAACTCCTGGTCGGTCCAGAAACTCCTTGATCCTCCTCCATTAGAATATCAGATCCCAGGAGCTGCATTCAGAATCTGCTGTGTCTGTGTGAGCTGGATTGGCTCCGCCCACACACACGCCCATCTATGGGAAGATGGAGAAAGTACTTCCTCTCGTGGTGCCATGTGCCAGAGCAGAGATGCCTGATTGTGGGAGGAGTCAAAGGGGGAGGAGCCTACCTTGATTGTGATTGGCTGAACCCCCCCGATGACATCATATAGGGTTTGATTTCTGATTGGCTAGTTGGAGCAACACACTTTTTAAAACCTGGAACAGGGAGAGAGAGAGAGAGGAGAGACTTTCTACACTTTTAGAAAGTGAATTATTTTGCACAATATGAACCCTTTAAAAAGGGACTCGTGTATCTGAATGTCCAGTAAATGTCACCACTAGATGTCACCACTAGATGTCACCACTAGATGTCTCCACTAGATGTCACCACTAGATGTCACCACTAGATGTCACCACTAGATGTCTCCATAGGACCACAGAACGTTGCTGCAGTACAGAAAAACTTCAGCCACTTCTGGATTCGAGGAAAAATACTAATTTACCACTGAGATGAAGTACTCACGGTGGGGTGGTGATAGTACCTGATTACTATGCTGTAACTAGCTAAACGTCCACATTCTCTCCTGTTCGATGCAGCGAAGCCGAAAGCGCCGGAGGAGCTGGAAGCCCCCCGAGGCGGCGAGGAGGACAAGGACAGCGTCCCGGAAGGCGCCATGGAGGAGGGAACCAGCGACAGCAACACCGGCTCAGAAACCACCTCGGCTCAGACGGAGGACGCCGCGGCGAGCGAGCCGTCGGACGGGACGGGCCGGGCGAGGGCGGCGCACTGAGGCTCCGCCCCCCCACCCCCCACCCCCCATCCTCCCCCCCCGTACTGCACAGCATCATCTCAGTTTGATCAGACGGCGTCGTGTCCAACGAGGGGACGTTCAAACTCAGACGTCGTCTCTGAAAACTAATCTGCACTTGAAGCCGACAGAACAACCGTCCTGCGTGAATCTATTTAAAATCAATGATCCTGCCTAAAATCAATTATCTTGATTAAAATCAATGATCCTGGTCAAAATTAGTGATCCTGGTTCAAATTAAGACCGGGACCAGGACCAGGACCAGGACCCCTGGTCGAGGAGAACCATCTCCAGCACTGGCAGACTGGCTACAACCATCAGCCACAACATTAAGACCACCGGCAGGGTCAAACTCAGTGCGCCGCAGCGCCTCCTGTCCACCACCAGGGGGCAGCAGCACAAAGCGGGGCGCTTCAGCACTTGGACCAGCAGTGATGGAAGGAGGCGGTCTGGCGTGTCTTACCTGGGGGAACACCTGCCGCCGAGGTGCATTGTGGGCTCTGGGCGTCGGAGCCGTTGGTTCTCCTCCCTGGTTGTTGCTGCTGAGCACACTTTCGTGAAGCGGTATTCACTGGCGGCCTTGTCGGCGGCACAACAGCACAACTCGTCAACGCCGTAGAATTTTTCCAAGTCTCAATCGAATTGAGCGTCTGAGCCTCCGACATGTGAAGACCCTCAACTTCCTGCCGCCAAACAGGTTGGTCCTAATATTTTGGCTGATGGGTCCTTTGTAGGAAAAAAAAGAAAAAAAGAAGAAGAAGAAAAAAGAACAAAAACTGAATCTGCCGCCTGAAACCAACTTCGCTCAGTGTTATGATGAACTTTGTCCGTCGTATCGTCGTGTCTTTGTTGCTTTTATGGTTCTTTTTGCATGTCGAGACCTTTTGACCCGAGGAGGTGAGCCGCCCGGTGACCTTTTGACCTTTTGACCCGAGGAGGCGTCATGTGAGCCGCCCGGTGACCTTTGTTTACTTGGTATCAGTATTACAGTGACAGTATTGTCTCAGGAGTTTGTAGTCATTGGTAGTAGTTCTTTTTGTTATTTATTATCAGCTTTTTTATCCTCGGTACGGAACGGTTCTACCCGGCCCGGTTCTGCCCGGCCCGGCCCGGCCCGGTACCCACCGGATCCCGCCCACATCGCTCCAGTACTGCGTTCTCATGTTTGCTGGCTGTCAATCAAATCAAAGCGGCACTCGGAGAAGTTTGTCACCGTCAGTGTAGAACGTCTCAATGTTCCGTACGTGTGCAGTGTTGCCAGGTTCTGCTTAAACATGGATTTTCATGTTGTCGTTACAAAAAAAATTAATAAAAATAAGACGCCGCTGGAAGAAACATGTGAACATGCAAGTCTTAAAAAAAGAATTTTCTTTTTTCATATTTATACCAATAAACTTTTCTACCCTGAAAAAAAAATAAAAATAAAAAGTGTCTCAGTTCAGTTTGTTTCAGGAGTTTTCCGCAATGGCGCCCCCTGCAGTTCAACCAGGGCAACTGACTGTCTGTAGGCCTGGACTCTCCCAGCATGCATTGTTCCTCAATACTAGCTGTTGTTTAGTACAGTGGACTCAGGAGTCGTCCTGTACAGGAGATTCCAGAGCTGCAGGAGGTTCTAGAGCTGCAGGAGGTTTTTAGAGTTGAAGGAGGTTCCAGAGCTGCAGAGGTTCTAGAGCTGTAGGAGGTTCTAGAGCTGCCGGAGGTTCCAGAGCTGCAGGAGGTTCTAGAGTTGCAGGAGGTTCTACAGCTGCAGGAGGTTCTAGAGCTGCAGGATGTTCTAGAGCTGCAGGAGGTTCCAGAGCTGCAGGAGGTTTTTAGAGTTGAAGGAGGTTCCAGAGCTGCAGAGGTTCTAGAGCTGTAGGAGGTTCTAGAGCTGCCGGAGGTTCCAGAGCTGCAGGAGGTTCTAGAGTTGCAGGAGGTTCTACAGCTGCAGGAGGTTCTAGAGCTGCAGGATGTTCTAGAGCTGCAGGAGGTTCCAGAGCTGCAGGAGGTTCCAGAGCTGCAGGAGGTTCAAGAGTTGCAGGGGGTTCTAGAGCTGCAGGAGGTTCCAGAGCTGCAGGAGGTTCAAGAGTTGCAGGAGGTTCCAGAGCTGCAGGAGGTTCTAGAGTTGCAGGAGGTTCTAGAGCTTGCGGATGTTCTAGAGCTGGAGGAGGTTCTCCTCCTGGTGAAGGGTCGTGTGGCACCGCGCTGCTCAACGGTTCCTGGTCAACATGGAGTCGTGCTTCGTCGTCAGTAGGAAACGTGCAGAGTCTCTGCCTACGGTGGCGCTGCTGCAGTGAGAGTTTGAAACCACAACCGCAGACGCAGGTGTGCAGGAGGGAAGCAGCGGTTCTGCTAATCTGACGGAAACGAGGGGCACACATTCTCCTAATCCCTGGAGGAAACTCTTTGATTCTCTCTTCTACTTCAAACATTCACGTTTCGCTGAACGTCATAATGAAAGTGAACTCTAGTCACGCGGTTTCACTCTGCTGCTTCCCTGAAATGACTTCAGTCACACTAGATTACCTCAGATTAACTCAGCAACCAGAGTGTAACAAGTGATTACAAACTCAGATTATAGAGCATCTTCCTCCTCTAACATCAGATTATAGAGCATCTTCCTCCTCCAACATCAGATTATAGAGCATCTTCCTCCTCTAACATCAGATTATTGAGCATCTTCCTCCTCCAACATCAGATTATAGAGCATCTCCCCCTCCAACATCAGATTCTAGAGCATCTTCCCCCTTTAACATCAGATTATAGAGCACCGCCCCCTCTATTATCAGATTATAGAGCATCTCCCCCATCCAACATCAGATTATAGAGCATCTTCCCCCTCCAACATCAGATTCCAGAGCATCTTCCTCCTCTAACATCAGATTATAGAGCATCTTCCTCCTCCAACATCAGATTATAAAGCATCTTCCCCCTCCAACATCAGATTCTAGAGCATCTTCCTCATCTAACATCAGATTATAGAGCATCTTCCTCCTCCAACATCAGATTATAGAGCATCTCCCCCTCCAACATCAGATTCTAGAGCATCGTCCCCCTTTAACATCAGATTATAGAGCATCGCCCCCTCTATTACCAGATTATAGAGCATCTCCCCCATCCAACATCAGATTATAGAGCATCTCCCCCTCCAACATCAGATTCTAGAGCATCTTCCCCCTTTAACATCAGATTATAGAGCATCGCCCAATCTATTATCAGATTATAGAGCATCTCCCCCATCCAACATCAGATTATAGAGCATATTCCCCCTCCAACATCAGATTCTAGAGCATCTTCCTCCTCTAACATCAGATTATAGAGCATCTTCCTCCTCCAACATCAGATTACAAAGCATCTTCCCCCTCCAACATCAGATTCTAGAGCATCTTCCTCATCTAACATCAGATTATAGAGCATCTTCCTCCTCCAACATCAGATTATAGAGCATCTTCCCACTCCAACATCAGATTCTAGAGCATCTTCCCCCGTTAACATCAGATTATAGAGCATCGCCCCCCTCTATAATCAGATTATAGAGCATCTTCCCCTTCCAACATCAGATTATAAAGCATCTTCCCCCTCCAACATCAGATTCTAGAGCATCTTCCCCCTCTAACATCAGATTATGGAGCATCTTCCCCCACTACTCCACCATCGTAGTTGTAGCTGCCCCCCCCCCCCCGCCCGCTTGAACAAATCAGACGTATTCGACTGATGCAACTTGTCCTTTATTAAAATCGCCACTGTGAAACTAAAAGCGAAACAAAGATTTCATTTTAGAATCACCCAGTTTACAAAAATATATTTCAACGTTCATTATGCAAAATTCATTTAATTTAAATACACATTTACTTCATTACAAAACCCGACCATAATTAAACCTCCGTAGAATAAAATATTCATTTGGTAAAACACACATAATCTAACTAAATGTATATATAAATATATACTAAATAAATATATAAATAATAAACGGTGATTGAGTTACAGTAGTACTTCTTTGGCAGCACATTATGAAGGACAGTTATTGTTTCACAAACGTTGTGGATGAAGTTTTAGAAAATAATCCACTGCTACAGTTCGACGTTCTTAATCTCGTCTGGTGTTTGAAGCTTCAGGTGGGAAGAAGGAGGTTTTGTTTTTTTCTTTCCGTCAGAGTGAAGAGACGAGTTCTGGGTGGAGTCCTCAGTCACCATGATGCCTGTCAGCGGTGAGTACTTCTGCTGTCACTACTTCTACTGTCAGTACTTCTACTCTCTCTACTTCTACTGTCACTACTTCTACTGTCATTACTTCTACTGTCACTACTTCTACTGTCATTACTTCTACTGTCACTACTTCTACTGTCACTACTTCTACTGTCTCTACTTCTACTGTCATTACTTCTACTGTCACTACTTCTACTGTCACTACTTCTACTGTCTCTACTTCTACTGTCACTACTTCTTCTACTGTCAGTACTACTTCTACTGTCTCTACTTCTACTGTCAGTACTTCTACTGTCACTACGTCTACTGTCACTACTTCTACTGTCACTACTTCTACTGTCTCTGCTTCTACTGTCACTACTTCTACTGTCACTACTTCTACTGTCATTACTTCTACTGTCACTACTTCTACTGTCACTACTTCTACTGTCTCTGCTTCTACTGTCAGTACTTCTACTGTCACTACTTCTACTATCTCTACTTCTACTGTCAGTACTTCTACTGTCACTACTTCTACTATCTCTACTTCTACTGTCAGTACTTCTACTGTCACTACGTCTACTGTCAGTACTTCTACTGTCACTACTTCTTCTACTGTCAGTACTTCTTCTACTGTCAGTACTTCTTCTACTGTCAGTACTTCTACTGTCACTACTTCTACTGTCTCTACTTCTACTGTCACTACTTCTACTGTCAGTACATCTACTGTCACTACTTCTACTGTCTCTACTTCTACTGTCACTACTTCTTCTACTGTCAGTACTACTTCTACTGTCTCTACTTCTACTGTCAGTACTTCTACTGTCACTACGTCTACTGTCACTACTTCTACTGTCACTACTTCTACTGTCTCTGCTTCTACTGTCACTACTTCTACTGTCACTACTTCTACTGTCACTACTTCTACTGTCTCTGCTTCTACTGTCACTACTTCTACTGTCACTACTTCTACTGTCTCTACTTCTACTGTCATTACTTCTACTGTCAGTACTTCTACTGTCACTACTTCTACTGTCTCTACTTCTACTGTCAGTACATCTACTGTCACTACTTCTACTTTCTCTACTTCTACTGTCAGTACTTCTACTGTCACTACTTCTACTGTCTCTACTTCTACTGTCACTACTTCTACTGTCAGTACATCTACTGTCACTACTTCTACTTTCTCTACTTCTACTGTCAGTACTTCTACTGTCACTACTTCTACTATCTCTACTTCTACTGTCAGTACTTCTACTGTCACTACTTCTACTATCTCTACTTCTACTGTCACTACTTCTACTATCTCTACTTCTACTGTCAGTACTTCTACTGTCACTACGTCTACTGTCAGTACTTCTACTGTCACTACTTCTTCTACTGTCAGTACTTCTTCTACTGTCAGTACTTCTTCTACTGTCAGTACTTCTACTGTCAGTACTTCTACTGTCACTACTTCCTCATGTTCCTCTGGAACCACTTCTTCTGAATTCCACCAGAACGTTCTGGTTCTTCCAGTCAGAAAACTGCAACGGAGGAGTTTTAAAACTTCATTTTCATTCATTACTTCATCACACTCCAGGAAAGCCTCTTTAGATGTGAACGTGTTTGGATGTTTGAATTTCTTCTCTGTGCAAAAAATTAAAAAGATGAAAGAAAAAAGATGAAAAGATAAAAAGAAAAGTCAACACGTCTCTAAATAAAAGCACTGAACCTTGAATGTTCATTACGCTTGTGGTGTTTATGTTTTATTTTGGTTCCAGATCTTGTCCACTTCCTGCCGACTCTCGTCTTCTTCATTCTTCTGCAGGTAAGAAGTTCTTCTGCTCAACTCTTCAATGTCGCCTCGTTTCTGGAAGAACAGCTCCTCCACCTCTGCTGCTTTGTTTTCTGCTTAATTCATTTAATCCTCAGAAATAAATATGATAAAAACATGTTAACTTTGTTTTCTCTTTATAGCTCATTATCCATAAATAACATCATGCCATCACGATAGCAAAAAATTAAATAAAGCACAATAAATAAATAATATTTTTCACTGATTTGTATTTTCAGTATGACTCTACACATTTTGACATTTTATGAAGTAAAAATGTGAGAATGTGAGTATTGGTGGCTGAAATCCAGGTGAGGCAGTACCCTGCCTCACCTCAAGGGCGCAAACCTGAACTGAACGTTGGCATTTTGTTATTTCTAAATAAGATAGAAGTAAGTAGGAAAAAATTTAAGTATGTGATAACTAAACTTTTGGCCTAAAATCATTTCTTTCTTATCATTTTGAGAGAAAAGTTTTGATGCTCATTTAAATCCCAAACAACAATTAAAATATCTCCAAGTGACTGTGGTACTGAGAATATTTAAAAATGATCTAACACAAGTTGATTAAAATTAGAGACCTTATAAAACGTATTAAAAACAAAATGATAAAAAAAATTATGAACATAAAAATGTCGAAGCAGCTCGACTCATAACTGGTGATTTGTATGTATTTTCAGCATCTGAAGCTGGAAACAGACTTTTCAATTACAAATATCTTTGTATGCATTGAGAAATCTTATTATAACATATTATAATATGTAAAACAGGTGAGCAGATGTTTCACATATTTAAATACCAAATTAAAGACGGACAAATTACGAGACGACTTTTGCAGCTTCAGGTTCACCTGGACAAATTCTTCGAGACATTGACGGTCTGACTTTGGACAGACGGAGTGAAATACAGACGGATACTCTCTACACGCAGTGACAAATAGTTTAGCGACAATAATAAGGCGTGCAGCCACTTTCCTCCACAAATGTACTGAAATATTCCGGGTCACAGATATCAAGTGTTGGAGAAACATTTTGACCCACAAAGGGTTAAATAACTTCTTACTGCTCGTGATACACTTCTTCTGGAGGAAGTGGTTAAGGGGGCGGGGCTTCACTGCTCCACACTACAACTTCAATAAACCTCCTCCATCTAACCACATCACCTCAGAGAGTAACTCCACCCTCTATCAGTCAGGATTACTGTTACTAGGATACTATCAGAGTCAGGATTACTCCCTGATCCTCCTCCATCCACCTCCTGAAAGGCACTTTCAAATAAATTGTGTTACGATATTATGAGTCATAGTTAGTTTGTACCACAGGAAGGTGAAGTGAAGGTTGTAGCTGAAGAACCTTCGACTTCACCTTCGGTTCAAACTGAAGCCTGAACATGAGAGATGATGGAGGATCTTCCCAGGGAATGATGACCAGTCTGACTGTGTGTCTGCTGATCGGAAGTGTGAAGAAAGACCACATTGACCACTGAACCTCCTTCGTTTGCGTGGAGTTCAGTCACCGAGGACAGTTCTACCCTTTGAAGGAACATAACGAGTAAAAAGACTGACTCTGCCTCTGGTTCCAGCTCTGCTCGTGTGACGATGGAGAGAACGCCTCCACCTCAGACTACTGGGACGCCGGCGCCTTCCCCAGTCTGGATTACAGCGACTTTCCCACGGTGTGCTCAAAGGACGCCAACCTTCAGTTCCGCCTCTGGTTCATGCCCGGTTTCTACTCCGTCGTCTGCTTCCTGGGCCTGACGGGGAACCTGCTGGTCATCGTCACCGTCTTCTACTTCAGGCGCCTGAAGACCATGACGGACGTGTACCTGCTCAACTTGTCCTTCGCCGACCTGCTCTTCGCCCTGTCGCTGCCGTTCTGGGCGGCCAGCTCCATGGCGCAGTGGGTCCTGGGTCTGCCGCTGTGCAAGGCCATCTACACCGTGTACAAGGTCAGCTTCTACAGCAACATGTTCCTCCTCTCCTCCATCAGCGTGGACCGCTACTTCGCCATCGCCAAGGCCGTGTCCGCCCACCGCAACCGCTCGCGAGCCGTGCTCATCAGCAAAGTGTCCACCGCCGTCATCTGGGTGGCGGCGCTGGTCTTCTCCATACCGGAGATGGTGTACACCGACATCACCAACAACACCTGCTCCCCGTTCTCCAGCCACTTCGACAGGCTGCGCATCGGCGTCCACATGAGCCAGATCGTCTTCGCCTTCCTGCTGCCGCTCCTGGTCATGGCCTTTTGCTACAGCAGCATCGTCCAGACGCTCTATCAGGCTCGCAACCTGGAGCGGAACAAGGCCATCAGGGTGATCCTGGCGGTGGTGGCGGTGTTCCTGCTCTGCCAGGTGCCGTACAACCTGGTGCTCTTCTGGAACACCGTGGTGACGGCGCAGGGCGGGACCAACAGCTGCAGCTACGACAACGGGCTCATCTACGCCACCGACGTCACGCAGAGCGTAGCCTTCCTCAGGTGCTGCCTGAACCCCTTCGTCTACGCGTTCATCGGCGTCAAGTTTCGCCACGACCTCCTGAAGCTGCTGAAAGACTTTGGCTGCATGAGCCAGGAGAGGTTCTTCAGGTACACGTGCGGCCGGAGGAGCTCAGGAGCCACCGAGACCGAGACCACCACCACATTCTCACCTTAGACCACCGAGGACGGCACCTCCGGCCCTGCAGACCTCGCAGTGGACCGACGATACACCGATCAACCAAAACATAAAGACCACCTACCTTCGAGTCCCGAACGCTCCTCGGGACACTTTTATTATTTTTTGTGCTTCTAACATCAAATTTTGTCAAAATATTCACGGAAGCTATGATGTCGAGAAAATCCTTCACTTGGCCTCTGAGTGGTCATAAAGTTATGGCCGACCAGCGCCGGTGTCCAGTAAGACAAGATGATTCATGTAAATAGTCAAATGTTCATTTTCTGGCTCTGATGCCGAGAAGCCTGAAGTTTGTAAAAGAGACTTTATGTTGTTTTTACACAGTAACTGTCCTCTAGTATTAGAACATCTGTGAATGTATTTGAATGTATTTTGACCTCCAGGGGGAGCCAGTACTTTGGAGCTTTGACGCAAACTCGCTTACCTGAAGATGAGGATGTTGCTCGCCTATTTTTCTGAATTTACTTGTTAAATTAAAAACAAAACAAAAGACAACGTTGAAGTTTACACCGAGCTGCTTCTACACAGATTTTCGTAGAGTGTCGTATGAAGCGCGGTAAAGAGACGATATTGTAAATGTCTGAATAAAACAATATAAACATTACAAGGTGAGATGTATTTTGTCTCATGGGATATTTTTGGTTGATTTATGTTTGTAAAGCAAAGTTTGTAATTCCTGGTATTAAAAATAATGTAGACTTTAAGCTGTAATTGAACTTTGGCTAAGTCCCGCCTCCGATTCGCAAACCAACCAATAGTATTCCACTACCAACTTACTGGAAAAGCCGACTCGGACGTTCTCTACGTAAAACTAGGTATCTATATCTATGTCACCTGGACAGATGCGGAAAGTACGTTTGGTCCTTTAATCTCAGATTGAATCAATCAACTTTCCAGAACCTAAACTTTCTTCTTAGCCTTTTAGCTGAATTTTATCCAGAAAACTTGGTCATCAGTGCAAATATCCTCTCAGATCTGGACGTCGTTTAGATGGCGTGAGGTCATGGGAACTCTTCTCTTTCTGCTTCCTCGTGTATTTTTAGCTCCACAGGAGCCTTATTGTGGAAAATACCCTTAAAATCAGAAGTCCAGTTGAGTTTGGAGCCGGCGACCACTGAGGTCTGCTGTGACGACGTCCTGCTGGCTGTTGGTCAATGAATCCACCAATTAGATGTTTGAGTCTATATCCTCCCACAAACTATGTCTATAAAAGTTTTATAGGAGTTTTAAAAGATGTGAGGAAGAGTCAAGCAAATGGGGAGGCAGAGCCAGAAGTTTAGTTACTAAAATTAGAAACCCCATTTTGTTAAACCCCACTCAGTGGAAATGAGACTATAAAGGAGTTTTTGCTAATCAGTGACCTCAGACCTCAAGTTAAAATAAAAAGAAAGTCACATTTCCCGGAACGAGTCCAACTGAATCAGGACGAACTGTTACCGACAGGACAGTGTGTCCTCTTCCACTTTACACCACCACTTTGACAGAAGCTGGACTTTAAAGCACTTTGATCAAAGTTCCCAGAGGGACAGTCGAGATGAAGACATTTAATCCCCGAGATGTTCGTCCGTCCATCTTCTTTACCTCTTCGCATGCAGGAGGAAAGAAACCCTGTGACTTCCTCCCGCGAGGAAAAAGTGACCCTGCAGGCACAACAAAGGAAGGTCTGAGGACTTTGCTGGGCGGCGACATTATTCTGAACTGAACCATGGTGGGTCTGACGGTCCGGACTGAGCTGTGACGGTGAACAGAGTGATGGGAAGGGAGTGACTGTTTTCAAAAGAACTCCTGAACAACCCACACTTTTTACCGTCAGGATAAAGTCATCAGCCGAGGGATATGTAATCCCGGCCTCTGATTGGCTCACTGGGAAAAGGGTTGGGAGTCTATCAATAAAAACATGCGGCAGGTAAGAGGGGAAGCAGTGCAGAGGCTGAGGAATGAACACGACTTCACAGCAGCACAACAACTACAAGGTAAGGTGTTATTTTATTTCTGCCTTTATGCATTTTACTGACTGTGTCAGCGACTGACGCTACTTTTTACGAGTTTGGAAGCTCTTTGCATAAACAGCAGGAGCTGCTTCAAATAGACAAACGAGACTTTGCAACGCTGTTTGAGAAGCTGCTTCAACTCGGAGACTCATGATACCGATGAGGGGCGACATCAGGAGATCTTAAATACTGCAAGAATGTGTGAACAGTGGAAGTGCTGTTGTAGGAAAACACTGCAGTCGTCAGAGTAACAGCCAGTTACCTGCGTGACTCAGCCAGCTGCCACACCTGGTCTGGGAGTCAGAGCCTTACTGCTCCATTCATGCTGATATCAGCACAGGGAACTCCCTTTGGAGTGACTGGGCTGCTTCCTGCAGGGATTGGGAAACACAGACACACTGACGGGTTAGGGTAACCCTAAACCTTAACCTAAACCTAAACCTAAACCTAACCCTAACACTAACCCTACCCTAACCCTAACCCGACTGGAGAGTAACATCAGGAATCACTGAATGATAAATGTGGCACAAGAGGCTCCAAGTGTCTCAAAAGGAAGAAGAGATATAAAAATGAGCAAAGCCATCAGACAAAGGAATGTAAAGAATGTTCATACTTTAAAGAAAGAAAAGGGTTTTAATGCATAAACTATGTTTTTTTTTTTTTTTTAAACATCCCATTAGAGGAGTGAACAAAGCAACATTTGACGACCATCAAGATAAAATAAAATACTCGTAAAATAATTAGCTGAAGGTTATTCAAATTTGAAAAAATAAAAAGAGTCTAGATACTCTAGCTGATAAAGTAACTCTTGCAAAATGGTCTTCCTCAGGTAGACCAACGTTAATGATCTGCACGAGGTCGCATTAATTTGCAGTGGGGAGCTAATGACTAATGCTAATGGCAGCCACCGTGGACACAGACTAATGCTAATGCTAATGCTAATGCAGAGAGAGAGACAGCCCGTCCAACAAAAGTAACCCGTGATGAGTATTGGTTTTTTGTATTGGTGGTTTTTTTAACGGGTGAAGAAGCAGAAACATTGAAACTGGTCTGGTCCGTCTGCTGTCCTTCGGTCCTTGTAGCTCCACAAGACGGCCAGATCTCCTAACATGATGCCGACAGCCAGCGGCATGTCCCCGATGATACCCAGTCACGTCCTGCGGGTGGGCCAGACCATCCGCATCGACTCGGCGCCGGACGCCGTCGGCGAAGGTCCCAGCGGCTGTTCCCGCGATGCAGGGGATCTGGAGATTTCCCTGGACAACCTCAACCGGCTCATCCTGGAACTGGATCCCACTTTTGAACTCATCCAGGAAGACAGCAGCCCGCCGTGCATCAGCCCGCCGCCAGGTACCTGAACCCACAACCCACACACCTTCAGTACTGCAATACGCCGCAGGCAGACAGTGAAGCGTGAGATCGACAGGCGGGTCGGTGCAGCGTCTGCGGTTATGCGGTCGTTGTATCGGTCCGTCGTGGTGAAGGAGCAGCTGAGCCAAGAGACGAGGCTCTTCATTTACCGGTCGATCTTTGTCCCTTCAGCTTTGGGTCATGACCGAAAGAACGGGATCCTGGATACAGGCAGCTGAAATGAGTTTCCCCCGTAGGGTAGCTGGGCGTACCCTCAGAGGTAGGGTGGGGAGCTCCATCACCAGAGGAGCCAGCTGAAGTGGCCCGGGCATCTGTTTGGGATGGACGCCTCCCCAGGGAGGTGTTCCAGTCATGTCCCTCCAGGAGGAGACCTCAGGGCAGACCCAGGACACGCTGGAGGGACTATGTCTCTCGGCTGGCCTGGGGACGCCTTGAGGTCCCAGCAGAAGACCTGGAGGAAGTGTTTGGGGCGAGGGAAGTCTGGGCAACCCTGCTGGGACTCCCGCGGCAGATAATGGCCGGATGACGAACATCTGATCTTCAGTGTCAAGGCTTCTAGAAAGTGTGCACTTCGAGGGTTTCTTTACTTTACGAAGCCAATTTTGAAAATCTCCTCTGTTACATAATCTGACGCCTCCAATCCCAGCCTGGAGCTCCGGGGCGTAATCCCCGGAAACCTCACAGCAGAGTTCCTGCTTTTAATCCTCACAGTTAGAAATTCCCTTGTGAAAGATCTTCACTGATGAACGTCCTGCTCTTTTCTACAAACTAATCATTTCCATCACGACGTTTCATTGATCCAATTCCTACTTTTCGTTTTACAAACGGCGCAACAAACTTTAAGATCAAGAAAAATGTCAGGCGATCTGATTTTCCAGACAAATTCAAGAGGTTAAAACCTCTTGAGGATGTAACTGTGAACATTGCCACAATCCAGAGTTTGTCTTCGTCACACTATTTGGTCAAATATTACAAGTGTCAGAAAGCGGCAGGAGGAATCCGCTGAACAAGCGTGAACACGACCTGAATCGAGACACAGCTCAGCGATTGAATAACACGTAACCCCGGGCGGTGGAATTTTACCGTCAAACGCCTCTTTTTTTTTCCCTTTCATTCTTTCTTTTTTTTTTTTTTTTTATATGGTGAAGTAATCGCACCACTTTGGCTCATTTGGAATTTGAGCCCAGACGATCACCACACCCTCCGGTGAACGATCTCGCTGCAGACGTACCAGATCAGACCTGCGCTCAACACAAAATCCCCAAAAAACTCAAATGAAGCAAACTCGCGATCGGTTCCACGAGAACAAGCTCAGACTCCTCTGGAGGATCTGGAAACTTTGCCAGACAACAATAAAACAAACAGTGCGAGCAGCGACCTGCAGCACAAAGCCAGTGTTTGTACAGCCGGGCCCCTTCTTCGCACATTTCCTGGAATAAACGCCGTCCACCGTCTGCTCTTGTTCCCGCGGCATGCAGACGCGTCCTGCCGGGATGAAGACGACCGCCGCTGTGCGCTGGTTCCCCGGGGAAGTTCCGCGCGCTCGGCGCCGCTACGGGCCGTGTCTCCCAGCATCGCCATCCCGTCGCAGGGCGGCCTCAGCTGCAGCCCGCAGGGGGTGCTGGTGTTCTCCAGCTCCCCGACCTGCTCGCTGCCCCCGCTGCCCTGGGGCAGCGCCCCCCGCCGGAGGAACGAGGGCCCCCAGGGGCCCCTGCGCCCGTCGCACTCCAACAGGAACAGCACGGTGTCGCTGCTCTCCACCTCCACCTGCTCAGACACCAGCTACATCCTCGGCAGGTGAGCGCCACCTGGTGGTCGGTCCAGACGCCCGGTTTGGTCCGGGGGGGGGGGGGGTGTGGATGGACTTTATCTCATGGTCTCTCTCTCTCTCTCTCTCTCTCTCTCTCGGTGCAGCTCTCTCTCTCTGGCAGGATTCGACAGTGACAGTCCAGACTCCCTCCTCTACAACTCGGCCACTTGTTTCGCCGACGAGTCCAGAACGAGACACAGTCCAGAAAAGCCCCCGCTGGTGAAGCGGGGACGTCTCCAGGAGTGGGACAGCAAAGGCTGCGGCGCGTGGCCCTCGTCCCCGTCCGGCTCGCTGTCCGACATCCCCGTCCTGCTCATCAACGGCGCCCCGCGGCCGGACCTGCAGGCTCAGCTGGCGGGACCAGCGATGGACTGGATCCGCACCGAGCCGGCGCCTGGCGGCTCGGGGTTCCAGGCCCGGTTCAGCGGCAGCCAGCCGTCCATGAAGTTTGTCATGGACACGTCCAAGTTTTGGTTCCGTCCACACATCAGCCGAGCAGAAGGTGAGACATCAGACCTGCCGTTCGGTTCTCTCCAAACCACCGGCGGCCGTTTCTCTTGCTTGAGGTTGATTTTCTTGATCCCTCGTTGCAGCGGACGCCCTGGTGAGGGACAAAGAGGCCGGAGCCTTCGTGGTGAGGGACAGCACTTCCTTCAGAGGCAGCTTCGGCTTGGTGATGAAAGTGGAACAAACAGAGACGACCGGCAGCCGTGACCCAGGTGAGCTGCTGCCGTTCCTGAACGCCAGGAAACTGAGGGTCTGAACACCCTAAACATTCTGGTTCAGTACGTCGAAGCCGTCCTACACTCCCTCCAGCCGTCCTACACTCCCTCCAGCCGTCCTACACTCCCTCCAGCCGTCCTACACTTTGATCCTTCCAGTAAGAACTTGTTAGAGATTAACTCTTCCAAAGGAAAACCATTGGACCTCTGAAGTCTCCATCCTGGCTTCTCTCTCATATCGTCTGCTGGGTTCTTATCGGTTAATCTTTCATATCGTTTGTTCCGACCTTTTCTCAGCTTTGTTTTGGCAAAACACGTGGAAAATAAACTTTCGTGGAGACGCACACTTCCTGTTGCGCAATCTTCCCGTCTTTCTGTGTTTGACTCCAGGGTTTGCTGGATGTGTATTTGTGTTGAGGTGTTGCCTAGCGCCGCCGCCTGACGCCTCGCTGACGGTCGTCCTTGTTGTTTGGTCGGAACAGGAGACAGCGGCTCAGACGCCATCAGACACTTCCTCATCGAATCGTCTCCGAAGGGCGTCCGTGTCAAAGGATCGTCTCAGGAGCCGTATTTTGGTGAGTCTTTCTGGTGATTCCTCCGTCTGGGTCTTGTTGACGACACGAGCTGACTCATGTCTGGCTGTCTGAGAACTCAGGGTGTGTCCCTCACCTCCACCTCACCCCCACCTCACCTCCACCCCCACCCCCACCTCACCTCCACCCCCACCCCCACCCTAAGAGACGCTCCAGCATCAGAAAGTGCTTTAATATGAATGACGAGTGATGATCCATGTTTACTCACGTTTAATGAAGCAGTTTTCATTTCATAACTCAACTGTGAAGACGAGAGGCCTGGTGCACACCTCACCTCACCTCACCTCACCTCACCTCACCTCCTCACACCTCACCTCACCTCACCTCACCTCACCTCACCTCATCTCCTCACCTCACCCTCACCTCACCTCCTCACCTCTCCTCACCTCACCTCACCTCCTCACCTCACCTCCTCACCTCTCCTCACCTCACCTCCTCACCTCTCCTCACCTCACCTCACCTCATCTCCTCACCTCTCCTCACCTCACCTCATCTCCTCACCTCACCCTCACCTCACCTCCTCACCTCTCCTCACCTCACCTCCTCACCTCTCCTCACCTCACCTCACCTCCTCACCTCACCTCCTCACCTCTCCTCACCTCACCTCCTCACCTCTCCTCACCTCACCTCACCTCATCTCCTCACCTCTCCTCACCTCACCTCATCTCCTCACCTCACCCTCACCTCACCTCCTCACCTCTCCTCACCTCACCTCCTCACCTCTCCTCACCTCACCTCACCTCCTCACCTCACCTCACTTCACCTCACCTCACCTCCTCACCCTCACCTCACCTCACCTCACCTCATCTCCTCACCTCTCCTCAACTCATCTCCTCACTTCTCCTCACCTCACCTCACCCTCACCTCACCTCCTCACCTCACCACCTCTCCTCACCCTCACCTCACCTCTCCTCACCCTCACCTCACCTCACCTCCTCACCTCTCCTCACCTCACCTCACCTCCTCATCTCACCTCACCTCACCTCACCTCCTCACCTCTCCTCACCTCACCTCACCTCCTCACCTCTCCTCACCTCACCTCACCTCCTCACCTCACCTCACCTCACCTCACCTCGTTCCAGCAGAACTCACAGAAAGTCTTGTCATGTTTCTTTGTTTGATGTGTTTTCATGTCATTTAGTTGTTAATGTTTCAATAATTCCATTTGTGTCCGAAATAAAACTTTTAATTCAATTTTCAGGAGCCACTTGTGGTCTAGAACATACGGTTTTGTTATTTCATGTTTTATTCCTCATATCTCCGTCTTGCAGGATGAAATTAGACTTTCAGATCCGGCCCATGTTTGACGCCGGATCTCGAGCAGGAAATTAGATGAAAGTCGATCATTTACATTCCAAACTCACAAAATGAAACTCGACTGACTTCTGATATTCAAAAGGCTTTTTATTCCTCTGCAGGGAGTCTCTCTGCTCTGGTCTACCAACACACCATCTCGCCCTACGCCTTGCCCTGCAGGCTGCTGCTGCACTCCCTAGGTCAGCCGCCGACCCTCCACCTCCCTCCACCTCTCCTCCACCTCCCCTCCACCTCCCTCCACCTCTCCTCCACCTCCCTCCACCTCTCCTCCACCTCCCTCCACCTCCCCTCCACCTCTCCTCCACCTCCCTCCACCTCTCCTCCACCTCCTCTCCACCTCCTCTCCACCTCTCCTCCACCTCCTCTCCACCTCTCCTCCACCTCCTCTCCACCTCCCCTCCACCTCCTCTCCACCTCTCCTCCACCTCCCTCCACCTCCTCTCCACCTCTCCTCCACCTCCTCTCCACCTCCTCTGCACCTCTCCTCCACCTCCTCTCCACCTCTCCTCCACCTCCACCTCCTCTCCACCTCTCCTCCACCTCCTCTCCACCTCTCCTCCACCTCCACCTCCTCTCCACCTCTCCTCCACCTCTCCTCCACCTCCTCTCCACCTCTCCTCCACCTCCCTCCACCTCCTCTCCACCTCTCCTCCACCTCCTCTCCACCTCCTCTGCACCTCTCCTCCACCTCTCCTCCACCTCCTCTCCACCTCTCCTCCACCTCCACCTCCTCTCCACCTCCCCTCCACCTCCTCTCCACCTCTCCTCCACCTCCACCTCCTCTCCACCTCTCCTCCACCTCTCCTCCACCTCCTCTCCACCTCTCCTCCACCTCTCCTCCACCTCCTCTCCACCTCTCCTCCACCTCCCCTCGGGTCTCAGGCCTGAAGCAGGGAACCAGACATGAACGTGAAGAAGCAAACAAACAAAACAAAACAAAATAAAAAGACGAATGTTGTGTGGTTTTCAGACGAGGGATCATCGGAGGACAAGGCGAGTCGAAGCGCCGCTGCAGAGGAGAATAAAACAGGTGAATACAACCGATCAGCTCCTCTCAAACTCATCTTACGTCACAATTCCTGCTAGAATTGTTACATTAGAAGGAAAAAAAACAGTGTTTCTACTTCACTCTTCCATTATAATCATCAATATTTCCTCATATTACTATAAAGGCTCCATATTGATGACACATTAAAGAATTATTCATTAATACATGTTGCCGTATCTCTAAATTTCTCTTCTTAAAGTCACTGAAAAATATGAAAAGTGCCTGTTGTGTTAGTAAACATGCACATTTTGTTTCTCCACTATAAAGATATAAAGATTTAAATGTTCACGTCCGTGCAGGTCAGTGTAAAGAAACCGTAATGGTGATTTTAAATAACTATTATTACTTAGATAAGACAAAATGTGTTAAACGGACATTTAAAAAAAAAAAAAAAAAGTTTATTTACTGTATCATTTAATCAGAACGTTAGAGAACCTCCATGGGTTCTCCGCTCGCCCTCCAGCTCGTTGACGGAGAACCGCTCCTCTTGGCCGTCAAACTAAACTGCGTCTTATATTTTTCAAAAGTACTTTAAGGAATTTTATTTGTTCTTAAGGCACCTTGATATTTAATTGTATGGATGCTAATTAAGCAATATTAGTTTCTGTATTTCTACTGTGATGTTGTAATTTTGCCTTGTGAAACAAAAAAAACCTCAATAAATATAAATAAATAAATAAAAAGACTAAACTGCGTCTCGCCTCCAGCCTGTAACTTCCTGTACCTGGACGCTGTCCCCACCGAGACGCTGACGGGCCCCTGCGCCGTCCAGCGGGCGGTGTCCTCCACCCTGCTGAAGGCCGCGGGCGGCGCCGCTCCGACCATCGTCAACCTGAAGGCGTCTCTGAAGGGAGTCACGCTCACAGACATCAACAGGAAGTGAGACGCCGCCGCTGACATTCCCCTCCGGCTGCGGTTCCGCCTGCAGCACTTTCTTTTTCTTTCTTTCTCTCTCTCTCTCTTTTTCTTTTTTTTTTTTTTTTAAAACGCCACCTGTTTGTTTGCAGACTCTTCTTCAGGCGCCATTACCCGGCGCACCTGCTCAGCTACGGCGGCGAAGATCCCGACCGGCGGCTGTGAGTGTTTAAAGCAGCCGGACGACGTTTTAGACCGGGGGGGGGGCCACACCTTCTCGGCCTGCGAGCTACTTTATAAAACGACCAAGTCAAAGTGATCACCCACTACAAAAATGCAAAACATATATTTATTTTCAAATATATTGAGGATTTTTTATATGTACAATGTATAATAATGTACCTTGCAAAACCGTATGAGCCAATATTGTGCAACACGACATAATTAACTATGAACATTGTAATTAACTGAGTTTACTTTGATGTTACTTTGATCTTTGGTATTGAGACGTCGACTGGCAGACGAGACAAACACACTTCGAAAACGACATCGTGAAAAAAGATTCCACGTCCCATTCCTCAAAGTAACACGTCTTCGTCTTCTCACTTGGTCCGGCCCCCCCACTCGTTTTTGGGGGGCTTCAAATTAGCGGTAACTCGCTTGACTAGCTTGTTAGCTTCGCCACACTTAGCGTCGTCGTTTGCGCGTGTGCGTCGACCTGAAGGTCAGAAAAATTCCGCCATCATCTGACGCTGCGTTCGATTGTACTCGTAATTTGGAAAGGTAAATTAGTTTCATTACACCGGCGTCTATTTTTTTCTAATGTCCTGCGATCTACTATTACGACCTTTGCGATCGGCGTATTGAGCAGCGCTGGTTTAGAGCGTCAAAGTCCCATTTTCATGAAAAGACACGGTTTGTGCAACTAAATGTAATTTCAGATTTAGTTCAGAGGAATCCGGCGATAAAAATCTGTGTTTTCTTAACGCCGACAAGCGATAATCAAAGTTCAAGCACAGATTTCAAAAGTCGATTAATCTGACGACCATACATCAGATCGTAGATTAAATCTGTTTCGCTCTGAAATCAAAAATTAAAAAACAACTGTAAAATCTGTCTTCATCAGGAGCTCTGAACTCCAAAATGCAACATTCAAAGAGTTTGAAACTTTCCAAGGAAATAAAAAAAAAAGTACTTTATTTTGGTCCTGCAACACTTTTAATGTCCGTTTTAATAATGATCAAGAATACAACCTTTTGTAAAGTGTGAAACAGTGAAACCACAAATAAAATATCCAATAAAATGTATAAATGGGAGAAAATTCTCCTTTAAGAAAAGCTCACGAAATCTGGTGTCACGTTTAGTGAAAAAGTTTAACTAAACCACACGTCTGAAGCCTCTTAAGGGTTAAAACTCAGTAAAAACCCACCGGTTCTATTAAATCTGAATTTGTCTTCTTCACCTTTACATTCCAATTGTTTTCACAGAATGTATTTGACGGTGTAATTACAAGTTTTATCTTCACGTGTTTTACATTTGAAAACATCTGTCACCACTGCTCAGTGTGGTTAATCACCTCCTGGGACTGTAGAAGACAGGAAGTGGTGGGGAGCAACCACTTCCTGTCTGCTACACCTGCTACACCTGCTCCACCTGAACACTGTATTTATTCTGATTTCACAAAACTCCTGCACAATGACTTCACACACTTCCTGCTCACCAGACAGAATGTCTCATCATTCTATCAATATATACGATCTTCACTTGTTCCTGTTCCTAAGCATGATTTTATTACAATTATATTATTTAAAAAAAAATCCTCACCTTTCTTTCTTTTCTCTCAGGTGGAGGAAAGGTTGCAATTTTTCTTCAAGGTAAGTTTCACTTCATACTTTTTGATACTCCAAAAAAAAAACAAAAAACTAATTTGCTTGTGTTGTGTTTGTGCAGGAGGTGTAACATTGTTGTTGTTGTTGTGCGGCAGGATGTTTGGCTTCGTGGCGAAAGGCGTGGAGGTCGGCATGGAGAACGTTTGCCACGTCTTTGCAGAATACGACCCCCTGCAGCCGTGCGGCGGCGTCCTGGAGGTCGTCCAGGCCGCCACCGGCCGCAGGGCCGCAAACACAAACACAAACACAACAAAGTCGCAGTAAACAACCGGCGCACTCATATGAAGATAAACAAGACTGAACACTTCAGTCACTGTCCAGTTCCACGCAGAAACAAATCCTCTTCAGCACTAATCTATTTATTTTCTGCATTGTAAAAAAAAAACAACTATAATTATTTTTTTTTTTTGTATATCGACGGTAATGATGTATTTTTATTCTATTTTATCATGACAAAATAAACATATATAACTTGCAAGAGTGGTTTCAGTCTTTCGACGTGAAAATCTAAATGACAAATACAGTGAAAGGTTTTGTTTTCCGTGCAGAAAGATCCAAACACACATTTTTATTTTCAGGAACCTCTGATGAAAGGATTGAAATGCGGAACATGCACTAAAAAAGAAAATAATTTTAAAAACTCGGGGGCATTGAGAAGTGGAAAAACTACTTAAAGAAATAAAGATGAAGGAATCAGAGAATATTTTCCCATATTTATTCTAAATGAGGTAAAAAAAAAAAAAAAAAACTTGTAAAGCTGAACTACTGCAGTGATATTTATTTCTATATACTGCCCTCTTCTGGTGAGGAGGGGGAACTACATTGTCGGACACAAGGTGAAAAGTTAAAGTTTCAGTCTGCGGGCTGTGGAGGTATTATTGGTGAAAGATGTTTGTGTACTAGTAAAACTGAATCTGTAGTTGTGTACCTGGAGAATTGGATATAAAACACCACACTTACGAGTCACAGCGTCTTAATCCTGTTTTACAAGTCACCGATTGGAAAAAAACAAACTGTCACGCTGTTTCCTCTAATTGTTGCAGTAAATCTGGTGGAAAATCATATTTGTGCTCCTGTATCGAGGTGAACTTCTTCCACACGAGTCACACGTTGTTTTGTTCAGCTACAAATCAAACATCGTGTGACTCTACCGAGGAGTATTAGAGCCACTGAAGAAATACAATATTCGGAGGCTATAAAAAAAAAAAAAAAAAAAAACCTTAATGCGCTCCAGAAAAAGTTGAAAATCAAAGTCGAGAATTTTTTTTTTTTTTTTTTTTTTTTACAAGTCCGTCCATCGACATGCCGGCGCACGTGACTGTTTCAAAACGCATCGCAGGTTTAATGAAGGTGAGAAGATGCTTCAGAAGTATGAGGACAATGAGACACGATGAGACTGCTTATTAAATGTGTTAATATTAATCAAGGAAATATTGTGTAAAATCACATGTCCATAAGCAATAAGCAACCCTTTATAGTGAGAATTAAGTGATTTAATGTGATTTCGCATCCATAGGAAAAAGATGCGGGAAGGACCGACGTTTCTCCGTAAAAAAAAAAAAAATCTCGACTTTGATTTTCTACTTTTTCTGTAGTGCCATGAAGAATTTTATTTATTTATCTATCTATTTAGCCTCTTCATTTTCTTTTCTCCAGTGGTCTTAATCCTCCTCCCTGCGGCTCCGATGACATATAAGGTGAAAAAAGCACCTGTGGTTCACCGTCTGTGGTAAAAGGCGGTGCTTATCCCAGATTGACGTGTTTCACAGCCAATCAGGAGAGAGGATTTTCTCCCGCAGCCAATCAGAAGAGAAGAGCTTTCCTCTGGTTTGACGCGGAAACGGGACGTGAAAAACGTTCAACTTCACGTCGGAGTTAATTTATTATCGTGGCTAAAAAGACGACACGTGTCTGTTGCTGTGAATGAACGTTTTAACTCCAAGCGGGGAGAACTTTTTACCGCGCTTCAAGACAAAGCTACAGACAAAATCCTCTCTCCTGATTGGCTGTGGAAACCCGTCGATCTCAGATAAGCCCCGCCTTCTTCCTCCATCGAGCGAACCGCAGGTGTTTTCCACCAGACGTCTCAGCTGATGTTTGACTTGTAGTTGAAGAAAACAACGTGTGACTTGTAAAACAGGACTTGTGCTCCTGTAAGTAAGAAGCTGTGACTTGTAAGTGTGGTGTTGTATTTGTGGAGAGTAAAGAATACTACAGGTACACAACTACAAAGTCAGTTTCACAAGTACACAAACATTTCTCACCAATAGTTTTTCCCTGGATTTCATTTGAATGTAAAAAAACAAAACAAAAAAAAAAACAAGTGTGTGTCTGCCATGTCTCATGGATAATATCTATAATAAAATTTGAGTTTGAATAAAATGCAAGACACAAAAAGTCAAGCTTCACTCGTTCTTTATTTTCATTCTTTGTATTAATCATTCGAACCCCTGCAATTCTTCTGCAATATGTACACTTTGCGTCTCTCGCCATGTTTTGACGCTCCCGGTAATAAAAACTTCTGGACCCACAGGTTTTGGAGCCCAAAAACAAATCTGATGAATGAAAAGAGAAATTAAGCAGTTTGCTGCATGTGACCTCTGAACGGAGTCAGAGAGGAAGTACCAAAGGTAATGGTGATATTTCCTTCAAAAATATTTGTGTTCTGAAGAGGAAAATACAAAAGAAGATGGTGTTGATGGTGATTTTCTGCAGCTTTGGAAGAAAAGAGCAACAAACGGTAACAATAATGCAAATTTTGTAACATTTAAAAGCTTTAAAACTGCTTTTATTTTCATTGAAACTTTAATGTTTGTCTACAAATCGGCTATAAAAGCTTCCCAAAGGTCACAGGCCTCGGCTCTCCATGCAGAACTGATGATATGTAGAAAAAAAAAGCAAGTGTACACTTTCTAATGATAAACTCAAGATAAAAATCTACCGTCAAAGTCCTTTCCCGGAGAAAAGACCACATAAATCAGCTTAATGTCTGTATACAGAGAGGAAAGACAAAGTATTTCATAATACTGTCTTTGTAAACAAATGAAACATCATTAATACAATGTAAATGTACAAAATGAGGGGAAAAAAAGGCAATTTAATCTATAATGACGTGACGAGAAATACTATCAAAAGAAAAGGTGTGACTACAATTTTATTTAAAAAAAGACGGAGAAAAAAAAAGAGTAGCCTCTTTTCCATGAAGTGTGTTTCTCGTATACACAGTACACACCTTCTCCCAAGCAGCCAATCAGGCGTCAGGGGGTGGGGCCAAAAAGAGGAGCATCTTGTCAATAAAGGCGAGCTCTTAAAAGCTCACTTTTAATTTTTTACATCATTTAATCATTCTGCCGAACGCCCAATGTCCACTTCAGTGAAACACAGCGCCCTCTGGTGGCCGCAGTGGTCATGAAAGGAACCGTGAAGAAAGTCTATATTTCAGGGACGTTTAATGACCGAAGTGTTAAATCAAAATGGAACATTTAATATTAATTCCAGTGACATTAATTCACAGATAAAGGAGAGTCTTCTCCTTAAAGTCGTACATTTAAATGTCACGTTTATTTAAATCTCTATTTTGACAAGTTGTTCCGCTCCGAGTCTTAAAATAAAAAAAAATCCCGAAAAGGTTCACGTTTCCAAGACAAAGACGTCGTCGTACATTTCTGCAAACTAAGTTACTAGTTTATTCCTTTGGAATATGGCACCCTCTAGTGGCCGCTGTCGTCAGGACAGTAACAACGAAGTAAATTACGGAGAAACAATCCAGTAACGTTTTAGTCAGTACTTTACTGAAATGCCCTCTAGTGGTTCTGAGAGGAACAGCCGCCTGCGTTGGAGCTGCTCG
The DNA here is from genome assembly GCF_963422515.1 of Blennius ocellaris. Lineage (NCBI taxonomy): Eukaryota > Metazoa > Chordata > Actinopteri > Blenniiformes > Blenniidae > Blennius > Blennius ocellaris. The sequence continues at coordinate 2,439,343 of NC_137652.1, read as the reverse complement.
TCTCCACGTGTTGTTATTTCATCATCTTTGTGACCCCACACACACACACACACACACACACACACACACACACACACACACACACACACACACACACACACACACGCGTACCTGTGTTTCTGAAGGTAAATTCGTACCAAAGTACCACGTCTGTTCAAAACCTCCACATTTAGCGAATGCTAAGCTAAAGGGGAGGGTTCTGGCTAGCACAGTCACATGACCCCACGGTCAGAACCAATCAGGCTCCAGCGTCACCCTCCTTGTCCACCCTCAGCTCCGCTGAGTGACAGCTGGAAAATACTAGACTCACCTGAGTCTGAAACCAGTCCCCCCCAAAAAATAAGAAAAACCAGCCCAGAACCAGCTTTACTATCAATGTGAATCCAGTCCAGAACCGGTCCCAAACCCATTCCGGCCCAGTCCAGACCCGGTCCCAAAGACCAGAATGCAGAACTCTTCAGAACTTCTAACGCACAGACCCACAGAGGTCAGAGGTCAATTATGAGACGACGTTAAACGAGGATTCAAATAAAAACCCGCTGCTGTTCCCCGGAGACGCCACACGGGGGCGCAGCAGCATCACCCTCCAGCCCTGAAGCAAAGTTCCCCACAAGTTAGTCTGACTCTACCTGCTACGCTACACCACGTCCGGCCTCCATCCTCTCTCGTCCTGATACCCCCCCCCCCCCCCCCCTCTCTTCATCCCTCCGTCCATGCCCCTCCCCCACCGCTCCTCTTCCTCACTCTTTGTCCTTCTATCCCCAGTTTTGCTTGAACTGCTCTAACGTTTGACCCTCTCTTCACACCTTCCTCAGTAAAGTTAACTTGTTTTGTCCTAAATGTTATTATCAGGCTGGTGTTCACTGCTGCCCCCCCCTCCCCCCTCCCCCACCCCCATCTTCCTCCAGTCTGGTTTGTCATCCTCACTTGTCATGTTTTCTATAGATTTCCTCTGAAAGCCCGGGGACCGTCAGAGTCCGGCTCAGTCCAGGACCTCCTCCTCTGCTGCTGATATTTTTGTCTGAAGTCTCGTGTTCCGTCTTGGTTGGGAGCTCCTCGCCCCCCTCCCTCCCTCCCTTCTCCCCCCCCCCCCCCCCCCCGTCACTTCTCCACCAGCCCGTCGTCCTCCGTGATGCCCTGAGCTCGCAGCTCCTCCAGGACGTTGTCCAGGTGTCCGGGGTCCGGGAAGCCGTGACCCGTCAGGTTGGAGCCGAACTCCGTCTTGTGGTGCACCTGGAAGGCAGAAACCGGCAGACGTCAGTCCGCGGGGCTCCGGGAGCCGGAGGGGGGGAGGCGGGGGAGACGCCGCACCTCGTTCCAGATCACCGTGTCCGACTCGCCCGTCGTGCTGGAGGTACCGACCGAGAAGATGAGCCTGCGGTCCCACGCCACCAGCAGCAGCCGCAGTACCTGCGAGGGGGAGAGGGTTGACCTGACCGGCCTCAGCAGCAGCAGCAGCAGCAGCAGCAGCAGCAGCAGCAGCAGCAGCAGCAGCAGCAGCAGCAGCAGCAGCAGCAGCAGCAGCCTTACCTTGCGTCCTTTGTCGCTGTCAGGGAGGTAGCAGTGTCGGGGGAAGCCTCGGGCAGTGAAGGGCTTACCCTGGTTCGGATGCTCCGGACCCTGAAAGCAGACCAGCACACTGATGGGTTCTAAATAAAGGTGGAACCAACGCTATGAATCGCTCCAGTAAAACTGCGGAATAAATAAAAGTTCCACCGAAAACTGTAAAGGTATTGAACATTTGTAGAAGTGAAGTCAGACTAAAAGTTGGGAAAGTTTGGAAATCGTCTTCTGGATAAAGTTGGACCAACGGTTGTGAATTAGTTTGTTAATAAAGTTAGATTGAAGATTATGAGACATGTTGGACCTGTGAACACTGTGTTACTGTGACCAGTGTCAACGTCAGTTTTAAATAAAGTTGTAATTGAAAGGTTGTTGCTCACTGCGACCAGTGTCAATGTGTTTTCAATAAAGTTAATTGAAAGGTTGTGGAGCCCTGTGACATGTGTCAACGTGTGTTTTAAATAAAGTTGTAATCGAAAGGTTGATCACTGTGACCAGTGTCAACGTGAGTTTTAAATAAAGTTGTAATCGAAAGGTTGTGGATCACTGTGACCAGTGTCAACGTGAGTTTTAAATAAAGTTGTAATCGAAAGGTTGTGGATCACTGTGACCAGTGTCAACGTGAGTTTTAAATAAAGTTGTAATCGAAAGGTTGTTGATCACTGTGACCAGTGTCAACGTGAGTTTTAAATAAAGTTGTAATCGAAAGGTTGTTGATCACTGTGACCAGTGTCAACGTGAGTTTTAAATAAAGTTGTAATCGAAAGGTTGATCACTGTGACCAGTGTCAACGTGTGTTTTAAATAAAGTTGTAATTGAAAGGTTGTTGATCACTGTGACATGTGTCAACGTGTGTTTTAAATAAAGTTGTAATCGAAAGGTTGATCCCTGTGACCAGTGTCAACGTGAGTTTTAAATAAAGTTAATTGAAAGGTTGTGGATCACTGTGACCAGTGTCAACGTGAGTTTTAAATAAAGTTAGTTGAAGCTGGACCTGGATGCCTGGCGGGATGTTGTAGATGATGCGGATGGTCTTGCAGTCGGGGTGCCCCGGCAGGGAGTGTGGGATGACGTGGTACTCCATCTTCCCGGCCGGCTGGTTGCCCGTCTTCACGCCGTAGATGGTTTTACAGGTGGGGCACTGCAGACTGCGGGGGAGGGGGCGCATTAGATGAGGGGGGGGAGGGGGGGCAGCAGTGTGTCCTCGGCGGAGACCCACCTGCCGTCCTTGTTGCCGTTGTTGTACATGGCCACCAGGCACTGGAAGTGGTACTGATGTCCACACTGGGCCAGGCGACCCACCGACTCCGCCCTGGACACCGGCCCCACCCCCGGGCCCTTGTACCCGGACGGCCCCCCCAGAGGCTCCATGCAGATGGTGCAGTCCTGGAAAAGAGAAGGCGCGTGAGACCCCGACCCCTCCCCCCCCCCCCCCGACACACGGGTGGAGCAGGAAGTGGGGTCGTACCTCCTCCGGGGGGCTTTTTACTTTCTGCAGGTATTTCTTCACCACCTCCTCTGGAGTTTTACCTGAAAGACGAAGCAGAAAACATTGAGAGGCTGCAGCTTCACGTCTGGACCTGAAGAACTGCTCTCACTTTGCTCCGTCATCAGGAATCGTTCTGGATTAATTAGCTTGAACTAAGAAAACATAAACCACGTGCGTTTAAATCTTGATTTGATTTAATGCTTTTCCTTGTCCAAAAAAACATTTTACACTCAAGATATTCATTAACAACCAGGAAAGAGAAAAATAATATATTTAATATAGAAAACAATATGAAAAATAATACCTAGTGTGTAAATTATTTCCCATAATATAACAAAATATTGTATTTATCATGTTAAATAAGAAAGTATTAATAGATTAGAAACATATACAGTTTAAACAATATATCTAATATATGAAAAACAATAACTAATGTGTAAATTATTTCCCATAATATAACACAATATTGTATTTATCATGTTAAATAAGAAAGTGTTAATAGTTTAGAAACATATACAGTTAAAACAATCTATCTAATATATGAAATCTATGAAAAATAATAACTACTGTGTAAATTTAATTATTATAATTATCATGGAAAATATGAATAATAGTTTTCTTAAGAGAAAAATACACTCAAAACCAATAAAAATATCAAACAGGCAACAGGATAAATTACTTTAAAAATTAAATAAAAACTTTGATAACTAAAAATAAATGGTGTGAAATCATAGATGGTCAACCAATTATTTAATAAATTAAAAAAATATTTTCATTTTACATGAAAACAATAACAAAACAGTTAAATGTCACTGAACATGTAAAATGATAATTACCCAAAACACTAAAACGAATTTTAATTGGAATTATATTTGATTAGTGATTAGATTTTCGGGGGGGGGGGGGGGGGTTAGCAGCACCTTTGCGGGCCTGCTTCTTGGTGGTCTTCCTGCAGCAGTGGCCCAGACCCCCCACCGGCTTGATGTCGCCCTTGCTGACGGGCGGCGGGTGAAGCACCAGCTTGGGGGGCCGCGTCAGGCAGACGGGCAGGGCGGCGGCGCTCATCAGGATCCCCGTGATCCCTGAAACATCCAGACCACAAGCAGCGTGTGTGCGTGTGTGTGCGTGTGTGTGCGTGCGTGCGTGCGTGTGTGTGTGTGTGTGTGCTCACCAGCCAGCGCAGGGTGAACAGGACTGGACCCGTTGAGGTTCTTCACCGGGACGGTCGGCACGCTGCAGGAAACGGGAAACACACATTCAGTCCAGAGGGGTTTTTCAAATTAATTTCTTCTCGTTCGTCTCAAACAAAAAGTCAGAAACTCACTGGGAGGAGCTGAAGACCCTCATGTCTACCACCTGAACAACTGCGTGTGGCCGCGAGGTGTGTGTGTGTGTGTGTGTGTGTGTGTGTGTGTGTGTGTGTGTGTGTGTGTGTGCTGCCCGCTAACGCCACGCCGAGTGTGTTCATGAGGGTTAATCCGGGAGTTTCTATCTGCTCAGCGAGCTCACACACACACACACACACACACACACACACACACACACACACACACACACACACACACACACACACACACACACACACACACACACACACACACACACACACACACACACACACACACACACACACACACACACACACACACACACACAGCAGCGTGCCGGGATTAACCCCCTCGTCGTCATCATCACTGTCAAAATGTCAACAACACATTGAGGCTCTGCGTCTCTCGTGACGACGTCTCTGAAATGAGCTAATCGTTGTCGGACAGAACCGCCACTCGGCTAGCGTTAGCGCTAGCATTAGCCAACATGGTCGCCTTCGCTGTGTCTCTCAGATTAAACTGCGTTACCTGGATAAGTTTAAGCTCGAATCGTGAACCAAGTCAGTCGTCCTGACAACGGAACGAGAAACCACTGGAAACAACGTTAGCATTAGCCTCTTCTACAGCAACTGTGATTAGCATTAGCATTAGCATGTGTAAATAAAAGTCCCCAGCATTTTATAAATACTTCAGTTACTTTTTCCATTTGTTATTTTTATTCCTTTGTGCCTGCTGCTTTGATTTTTCCTATGACACTGATGGAGAGAGAGCGAGAGAGAGAGAGAGAGAGAGAGAGAGAGAGAGAGAGAAAGAGACAGAGAGAGAGAGAGAGAGAAAGAGACAGAGAGAGAGAGAGAGAGAGAGAGAGAGCGAGCTACACAATCGCAGAGGGTTTTTATCTCTGTTGATAAAGTATTTTAGTCCAGCAGGGCGGATTTACGTGATGCACCTGAACGCATCACCCAGAGTCGTGAGACAGACAGACAGACGTTCGCTGCACATGTTTACTTTTGCTTCAACCTGCTGCGGCTTCAGTCTGAACTCCAGCTGCACTTCCTGTCCAGAGAGTTCTAAACCGACCTGCTGTCAGGAAACGGAGATCCAGTGGATCCAGTGTGTGAAACGACCCTCTGAATCCCTGAGCCGTGAAACCACGCGGCAGCATTTGAGAGAAGACAGACTTGAGGGTGGGTCGAGTTGAACCGGGGGTCGTCACGTTTTATTACACCAACTTTCCGTCGGCGGCGGGCGGATGATCCCCTCCGTCAGGCCAATCAGAGAAGAGTAAGACCCTGACGTGGCCACAGACTTATGGATACGCAGTGATCAAAACAACCGGCTGATGACGAACTGGAAACGCCAACATTAGAGCTGATGCATTCAATGAGTGACCCCCCCCCCCCACCCACACACACACACACACACACACGTCACTGGCTCTATCAATTATTAATAACTGCTGTTAGCCGGCTTTACGCTGGACCAGATTAATCCAGGATCAATCTCACTTCATGCTGGCCCACTGATGGAGGGACGTCCCCAGACGTTACCGGTTGGGGGTCTGGCTTCACTTTTTTCGGGGAGGCGTCCCAACGGTAGCATGTGCTCCCGGTACGTCTGTGTGACGGCACCACCGTCAGGCCGGGTGTGGTACCGCCACCAACCTGAGGGTGGAAGCTGCTGCTGCTGCGACACACTCACATGCTTCTCAGACAACTTTCTGCTTCGCTTGGAGTTTTTCTCAGCACGTCTGCCTCCACCCCCCCACCCTCCACCCTCCACCCCCCCACACCACTCATTCACTGCCTTTGTCTTGTTCCTATAATCCCCTCCTGAGACAGAGAGAGCCCACATTCTCCACTGCGTCTCCTGTTAGGAAGGTCAATATTTACTTCCACTGTGAGAGTGACAGACAATGTGTGTGTGTGTGTGTGTGTGTGTGTGTGTGTGTGTGTGTGTGTGTGTGTGTGTGTGTGTGTGTGTGTGCTCTCAATCTTTGACAGTTTGCTGATGCTCTTCTTTGTGTTGTAGCAGCCAGCAGCCCCCCCCCTAACCCCCCAGTGCTGTCTGAGTCTGACTGTCTGAACACACACACACACACACACACACACACACACACACACACACACACACACACACACACACACACACACACACACACACACACACACACACACACACACACACACACACTTTTTCACTTCCGACCCGATCCCTACACCTGAGTTTGGATATCTGCCGGTACCGACACTATTGTGACACCGGAGCTGTTTGCTGTGATGTCATGATGTCATGACATCATGACATCATGACATCATGACATCATGATATCATATCATGATCATGATATCATGATATCATGATGTCATGATCATGAACTGGGGATGGGGCCGACGTGATCCAGTATCGGTATCGGGTTCCCACATCAACATAATTCACGGATCAGAAATTTCCGATCCAACCTGCGGAGATTTCTGATCCATGAAGCCTCGTCTGCTTCACTGCGGCTGAAACGACTCCAGTGTTTCCCTGCTGCTGCTCTGCTGGCTGCAAACTGTGGACTGGATTTCCTGAAGGGAGGCGGGTCTCAATGAGACGTGGAGGAATGAGTCATTGAACCCATTCCACGGTTTGCAGCCAGCTAGCAAGCTAACGTCGTAGCGCTGCGCTGCCCTACTGTTCATGACAACATGCTGCTGTTTGAACGTACTTTACGCTCAAAACACTGCAAAGCGTGAAATCTTAGCAAAGCCGTCGTCCAGCGTGGCGGCGCTCTGCCGCCAGACGTCAGCGTTTTAAAACTCCAGCTCTAATAATAAATCACTTGATAAAGTGATTCTGAGGTTTCAGCTGTTAGCATAGCCAACATTCAGCTGTTAGCTTAGCCACATATCAGCTTCATGTGAAACGGTGGGGGGGTAGGGGATCACCGTGAACAGGCCGGATCAATACACTTCAGTCCAGGACCGCATCACACAAGTCCTGAAATATCAAAATGTTTTGATCTGGCCAGGATCGGTCCGGACCCGGTCTGGGACCCGGTCTGGACCCGGTCTGGGACCAAAACATCCCAGTTGTTGACGTCGCAAACAGAGCGGCTCGAGACAGATTCCTCGTCAGAGACAAAACGATGTGTCCTGATTTGCTCCCTGCTTAATTTGTCACGTTTGTATAGATCCTCCTCCAGTTTATTCCACAGGAAGTAAAAGCTCCAGACGGAAGGTGTGAGACCGAGGAGAGCTTTACTAACCAGCCTCCAACTGCAGCAGCACCGCAGAGCGAGGAACACAAAGCTCATTAAAGTCTGGAGAGACAAACAGACGAGGACCGAAAAGTGGGAAGGGAATATAAAAAAGGTGTATGTGTGTGTGTGTGTGTGTGTGTTGGGGGGGGGGGGGGGTCAGAATGAAGACTTGCTGAGGTTCAGTATTGTGCTGCTAATGCAGTCCAGCCTGGGTCGATCCAACAAAGGTTACTGTGGAGACCAACAATGAGGCTGCGAGGGGCCCAGGCCACTGAGACGCCACGGGTGAGGAGGAGGAGGGAGGAGGAGGAGGAGGAGACAGAGGGGGAGGAGGAGACAGGGGGAGGAGGAGGAGGAGGGAGGACATTGGGGGAGGAGGCACCATCGAAAGCCTACATGAGAAAACCGTCTGATTAGAGGTTCTACAGCCTGAGTCGTTTGTTTCCAGCTTTATGAACTGATGAGTAGAGTGAGACCGTGGTCAGGGTGAGACCGTGGTCCGGGTGAGACCGTGGTCCGGGTGAGACCGTGGTCAGGGTGAGACCGTGGTCTGGATGAGACAGTGGTCAGGGTGAGACCGTGGTCTGGATGAGACAGTGGTGAGGGTGAGATCGTGGTCAAAGTGAGACCGTGGTCCGGGTGAGACCGTGGTCCGGGTGAGACCGTGGTCCGGGTGAGACAGTGGTCAGGGTGAGACCGTGGTCCGGGTGAGACCGTGGTCAGGGTGAGACCGTGGTCCGGGTGAGACCGTGGTCAGGGTGAGACAGTGGTCCGGGTGAGACAGTGGTCAGGGTGAGACCGTGGTCCGGGTGAGACCGTGGTCAGGGTGAGACCGTGGTCTGGATGAGACAGTGGTGAGGGTGAGATCGTGGTCAAAGTGAGACCGTGGTCCGGGTGAGACAGTGGTCAGGGTGAGACCGTGGTCAGGGTGAGACCGTGGTCCGGGTGAGACAGTGGTCCGGGTGAGACCGTGGTCCGGGTGAGACCGTGGTCTGGATGAGACAGTGGTCAGGGTGAGACCGTGGTCTGGATGAGACAGTGGTCAGGGTGAGACCGTGGTCCGGGTGAGACAGTGGTCAGGGTGAGATCGTGGTCAAAGTGAGACCGTGGTCCGGGTGAGACAGTGGTCAGGGTGAGACTGTGGTCTGGATGAGACAGTGGTCCGGGTGAGACCGTGGTCTGGATGAGACAGTGGTCCGGGTGAGACCGTGGTCTGGATGAGACAGTGGTCAGGGTGAGACCGTGGTCTGGATGAGACAGTGGTCAGGGTGAGACCGTGGTCCGGGTGAGACAGTGGTCAGGGTGAGATCGTGGTCAAAGTGAGACCGTGGTCCGGGTGAGACAGTGGTCAGGGTGAGACCGTGGTCAGGGTGAGACCATGGTCAGGGTGAGACAGTGTAGTGTGCAGCTAGCCGGTTAGCATGCTCACTCCTATAGCGCCCTCCTGCCTCTCAGACCTCCTGGATTTCTGACCCTCCTTCTCAGACTGGGCCGGACCGCAGCGTCTCGCGGTAACGGGGTGTGGCTAAACGCCACGGCTAGCAGTAGCGGCTGCAGCGCCGTGCAGGTTAATATCCAGGTGTTTGAGCAGGCGGTACAGGCTACATGCTAATGGGAGCTGCAGCTCCACTCACACACACTCCTGCTTCATATCTGTTCATCTCAACAGCTTTTCCAGGCCTGGAGCTCGTTTCACAACTTCCCCAGGAGTTCCTCTTTAAGCCTCTCTGACGGATGTTTGACTTGACCTTCGACTGCGCTTCTTCAGACACTGACATTTTTCATCCTGTTGAAGGTTTTTAGAAATTCACCTTCCTGCAGGTGTTGAAACTCAACGTAGCATGAAGCGCTATGTCTCCAAACTACGCGTGTTTCCATTGTGCACTGAATCTCTTTGGAGAGCGAGGAGGTCCTGGTGACCTCTGACCCCCCCCCCCCCCCGCTCTACAGATGCCTCCTCACAGATGGACGACACACACACACACACACACACACACACACAGCAGTTGGGCAGTTATTCCCTCGTTGACGACGTGGAGCATGAGAACATGCCTCGGAGCGTCTTTGTGGCGTTGGAACTGTGAGTGTTTGTCTGCCTGTTCCAACACGTGCAGACGTCAGCAGCGTTTCTCACGGAGCGACAACAACTCGTCATTCACTGCTGGCGGTCACACTTTACGGAGCGCTAACGGATAAAACCACGTTTCTGACCCGTGAATCTCTGCTGCGCTAGCGCTGCTAATAACAACGTCAGAATCCGTAAAGTCAAACCTGTAACACGCGAGAGAAGCCCTCCAAACTTTGGAACATTCAGAGAACAACACAATGAAACCTACTTATTTATATGTGAAACACAGGTTGAACCTGGAATTATTCAAGCTCACCAAATCGGACCAGAGATCCCAACTTTCCCGAGCCTGTTGGACTCTTTCCCTCTCAGCTAATTCTCAGCATTCGTATTACCCGAACCAGAAAGCTGTGCCGCGCTCACAGTTAGCAGTAGCACACACACACACCTTACAAACCAAGCTGACTATGAGCACTAGCATAATCTGAAGCAGTTTCTTCTGTTCCGTTAGCTGTGCAAATTATTGAAATTAGCATGAATCCAAAGTGGCAGTGTTCCTGCAACCTGCAGCAAGACAACTGTTGGCATTGGCAGTATACAAGACTTTCTGCCTCAATTCTCTGAGCTGACCATTAGCTTTGTGCTAACCTGCAGACTGCCATCAGTGAGAACAGCTTTAGCACTCACTGATTTAGTAGTAGCTGTGATTAGCATTAGCCTGTCACCGTAGTAGCTGTGATTAGCATTAGCCTTTCACCGTAGTAGCTGTGGTTAGCATTAGCTTGTCACCGTAGTAGCTGTGATTAGCATTAGCTTGTCACCGTAGTAGCTGTGATTAGCATTAGCCTGTCACCATAGTAGCTGTGATTAGCATTAGCCTGTCACCATTGTAGCTGTGATTAGCATTAGCTTGTCACCGTAGTAGCTGTGATTAGCATTAGCCTGTCACCATAGTAGCTGTGATTAGCATGAGCAGTGTGTCAGTGCTGCGTGTTGCTCACTCACCCCGAGGCGATGAGCGCCCTGGACTGAGCCATGGCGATCCTCTGCAGCGCCGGCCGGCTCAGCCCGGCCAGGCTGGAGCGCTGCGGCAAGGGGGCGTGGCACACGATGGACGGCGTGCGCTGCGGCTTCATCACCAACGGTGACGGGGACGGCACGGGGGAAGGGGGTGTGGTGACGCTGCTGGCGGGGGTGACGAGCGTGGCGGTGGGCACCGGCTCGTTGGCGGAGGACGACTGGGACGAGGAGTGTTTGGGGGGGATGGACGGGGGGATGGACGACGGGGGCTGAGGCGGCGGCAGGGACGGCGGCGGCGGCCTGCCGGCAGACGCAGAGATGGCCATGGAGGAGGCGCCCGCAGTCAGCGCCGCCAGCGACTGGGCGAAGAGCTGGGCGTTCCTGCGGGGCGAGGCGATGTTCCTGGAGATGGCGAGGCCGTGTGGCAGTGTCTGGTAGTAGTTGGCGTTGGAGTTGGAGTTCTGCTGCAGCCCTCGACCCAGAGTGGCCGACTTGGACGGGCTCAGAGGCTTGGCGGAGGCCGGTACCGAATTCCTGGACCGCTGCACGGTGAAGGACCGCCGGCCCAGGGTCTGGATCCCTCCCCCTCCCGCGGTGTTGGCCTTCACACTGAGGACCAGCATGCATTGCTGGCAGGAGCAGGGCTGCCCCAGCCCGGCGCTGGGAACGCCTCCGTTCGGGTAGATGGAGCCTCCGAACCCCATGCTGGTCCCAGACACCCCGACTCCCAGCAGGGCCCCCGTCAGACTCCCCCCGACTCCCAGACCCCCTCCTTTGGGGACGGGGAGTGGGCCGGAGACCAGAGGGTAGGCCACGTCCGCTCGTCTCTGAATCCTCCGACACCTCTGACTCTGTCGGTTCACCTGCAGGAAACAGAAATACCAAACATCACCTCCACCTCTCTTCCTACATTTGTTCACACTTTCTGTCCACTTCTGGTTTTTACTGTTCTTCATACGTCCCTTCTCTGTCCTTTGTATGAACTCAGCTTGTATTGCTGCACAATACAATTTTGTACAGCTATTATTCAATCTATTAAGTTGTATATATATAAAACCAGTAAAACACCTTCTCATTCAAGGTTGTTTTTTCTTTGTTATCTGACTATTTACCTCATAGATACTAATTGTGGGCATCAAAAAATGTGAAATAAGTCAAAACAAGTCTCAAAACATGCACCGCGGGACCCTGAGGAAGACCTAGAGCAAGACCCTGAACAAGACCTAGAGCAAGACCTAGAGCAAGACCCTGAGCAAGAACCTGAGCAAGACCCTGGGTAAGACCTAGAGCAAGACCTAGAGCAAGATTCTGAGCAAGATCATGAGCAAGACCCTGAGCAAGACCCTGAGCAAGATTCTGAGCAAGACCCTGAGCAAGATCATGAGCAAGACCCTGAGCAAGATTCTGAGCAAGACCCTGAGTAAGACCCTGAGCAAGACCCTGAGCAAGATCCTGAGTAAGACCCTGAGTAAGACCCTGAGCAACACATGGAGCAAGACCCTGAGCAAGACCCTGGGCAAGACCCTGAGCAAGACCTTGGGCAAGACCTTGAGCAAGACCCTGAGTAAGACCTTGAGCAAGACCCTGGGCAAGGCCCTGAGCAAGACCCTGAGCAAGACCCTGGGCAAGACCCTGGGCCTCCACCGTGGCTCCTGATGGCTCAATTCGTTAAAGGAATATCCCAGAGGCAGTACAGTAAAATTTAAAAAGGAAGACATTTTATAGTCTAGATTCCTCCGTGCTTTGCGTTGTTTGGCGCTACAGAGGTGGAGACAAACCTGCGTCATGCTCTGGAAGTCGATGAGGTAGCAGAAGCCGAGCGGCGTCAGGTCCAGGCCGGGCTGCTGCCGGCTGTGGGCGCTCTCGATGGTGATGGCCACCTCCATGTCGTACGGCGTCCACGTGCCCGCGTCGTTCTCCCACTCCCACTGCCAGCCCTGACCCGGGGCCGAAGAGGGGTCGTAAAAACTCCTCCGCACCGGACGGATGGTCCCTGAACCACACACACACACACACACAAATGCTAAATAAAATTCTACTATATCAAACCAACTGCACTACTCGGTGACCTGGAGGATTTCTCCTTCTAAACCAGGTCCTAAACAAGTCCAAAACCTTTCAAAACTTGATGTTAAACCAGAGCAAACCACCCCTGAACTGGTCTAGAAAGAATTCAAGGGACATCATGGTTCAGAATCGGGCTAAACTCCCGTATGGCTGTCTTCTCAAACCAGGCTATGACTAGTCTGAACCCGTCATGGTTCCACCCTGGTCATGTGATCCGGTCAGTGATCTGCAGGGCTGCAGCTCGTCCAGTCACACATTTTGAAGCATCCATGGACACTTTATGAGTCACATACGTGCAAAACAACACAGTTTGAGCCGAGTGAATGAAAGCAATCTGATAAATAAGCTGAACAATGTGTCTCTGTCTATTCAGGGGGGCAGAACGGTGGCAGGAGGGTCCCTGAACCAGCCAACCAGAAATTACCTCTGTCGCCAGGGGCAACAGGCTATTCAGTTAATGCCAGGCCAAGAGTGTGTGTGTGTGTGTGTGTGTGTGTGTGTGAGTGTTGTTAGCAGAGGGGGATGAGCGTAGAGACGTCAGCAAAGGGGGAGAATAAATGTGAGGCTGAAATGAGACAGAACAACCAGTAATCACACACACACACATTAGGTTTTGACAGTTTGTGATGTTATTAAACTTTGTTTTACCATAAAGCCGTCTTATTCTTCATAGTGTCGCAAATAAACAACAACTTGGGAAGTAGTTCAATATCTTCATCGAACTTTACTTTGCTATAGTAAAAACTGCAGGATGACTGGACGAGTGTCCGGTGAAACATTTTTGGCATTTCGCAATCGCTGCAACAGCGCTGGATGTTTTTACTGCTGCTGTTGGCTGGACGGCGTTTTCCCGTGTCCTTTCTGCTGTAAATCCTCATTCACATTCCTCTTCCTGCTCTCAGGTTCACGTCATGATGAGAAAAGCCGCTTCAGCTTCGTGTGAGGAACAGTTCAGGCTTTCAGTGTGTGTATGTGTGTGTGTGTGTGTGTGTCCCTCAGGGTCTCACAGTAACAGTAACCCGACTCGGAGAGTCTCAGAGTTTTTGACCCTCTTAGCTCTTCTGGTTTCCAACCTGTGATTTACGACGGGACCAGAGGCCGCCCAGCGAGCCGCTGCACCACCGCCGCCCTAAACACTCACAGTACAGATACTGCAGTCTGAGGAGTACTCAAATACTCTGTACTGCACTCGTATGACTTGTCCTGTTAAGCTCAAACTCATTTTCTGGAATGGAGGAAATAAAAACAACAGAAAAAGACCACATCTCGCCAAAATAAAGTTCTAATGAGAGGGGGAAGTAAATCTTCTACGTCTAACTAACTGGCTCATAATAAGTCTAATTACAATTAATGAATCCAGAGGGAAATTCAAGAACACATGATGAAAATTCTTCCGGAGACAAAAGAGTCAGGATCAAATAAACCAGAATGAAAAAGATCGTTTTCACTCCGACGTGGCCTTTTGTGTTTCGTGCTCCTCTTTCTTCCTCTGCTTCACTTCCTGTTCCCGGGTTCGTGTCTCACCTGCTTCCCTCTGCTCTTCGTCAACCCCTTCATCTTTCTGTCTTTGTCTCACCTTGAAAGCGTCCCGTCCCTCGAGTGTTGGACCCAAGAGTCAAATTTCAGCATTTATAAAGTGTGAGAGAGAGAGAGAGAGAGAAGAGGGCGAGACGGAGGAGAAAACCCCCGTCATGCGGAGGTGGAGAGGATGAGCTGAACCCCGGAGACGCTTCAGTCCTTCAGCGGAGGACAGACCGAGCATGGACGCCACGTCTCCGACCGTCCAAAGTTAGCAGCTACAATATCGACCATTAGCTCTGATGGCGATAGATTCCTGTGCGGCTCCGATCGTAACCCGTCACACAAACATAAAAGCTGTCGGCGGCTCCCTGCAGCTCCAATCTGGACTTTTCTACGCGAGTTACAAACTATAAAGCAAAATTCTGTGGCTGCCGTTGCACTTTTGCTTAAATCTGGGTTAAAGCTTGAATTCATCGAATGACTGAGCCTCGTTTACTTTTGGCTTTGGGATCGTTTATATGCACGTTACCTCTGAGGACAATCGATAATAAAGCTGGACAATGTATCTGATGTCTGCAGTCTGTTTTAGGCGTATTGAGAGAAAAAAACAACAAAAAATTTTTCTTTAAATGTTGCCTCAATCGCAGAAAATACAAAACGTGGGAAGACGGCGTTGTTCTTCCGCCGCTTCGTTTCCTGTCGCGCTCCACGTCGCCCCCTGCCTTCTACAGTCGTCACTGCAGCCACGTGAGCCGTATCGGCGCCGTCCCACTGTTTGGATTCACACTCCACTGAAAGCTTCCTGTGTTTACTGAGCCGCCGCCGTCGTCCCGCCACAGCGCAGACCCGCGGCGCTCAGACTTCACTTCCTGTTCCAAAAAAAATCACGTTTGTTGTGCGAGTAAACAGAAGTCTGATGCCTCCCCGCCCTACACCCTTCCTCCTCCACTCCTTTCACCAGAGCCCACCCCCACCCCTGTCCTGGGTGTCCCTGGGGAGCGCACCCCCCCCCCCCCCCCCCGCCCGCCCTGCGCCCTGACCCTCACGCCCCAGGGCATTGTGGGGGTCTGGGAATGTGTCTCCTTCAGCAGGAGCAGCTGGGCCGGAGGAGCAACAAGCTGCTGGAGACGATTTCCCTCAGAGGGGGAGAAGAAAGGACCCGATGACGAGTCGGGTCTTTAAACGCCTCGCCAAGTCAAAACCACGTGCCGGCGGCGTTTCATCCGCCGGCCCGGAAAACATCCGACGACCTCTTCTCTTCACAAACCGACACTCGACGTTTACTCATTTTCCTTGGAAACTTCCTGGAGTTTGAGCAATGATTGACTGTGTATTGATAAATACTGCACATCTGGTTCAGTCTGCGTCAGGAATCAACCTCTGCGTCTTTAGATTAGTTACTGATCTCAATTCGCTGGTTGATAAGAAATAGATCGCGTTACTTAAATAGATTGAAGTCAAAGAGCAGCATGATGTTTTTCTTCTCTGTTTTCCTGCAATCTTTGTTCCCCGGGTCCTGAATGTCCTGCACTCGTCTCTGTACCTGAACGCCTCCTGTGGAGAACACACTGCTGCTCTGCTGAACCCGCTGCCGCTCTGCTGAACCCGCTGCCGCTCTGCTAAACCTGTAGAAACATTTTCCCCACTGGATGCTGTGGTGATGCGTAACAACCAACATCTGTGGGCTAAGCTGGTGGAGAAACTCCCGCTGGTGAAGTCAGTCAACGTTGCATCAGTGTTCTAATGATGGCCTCCATTGTCAACAAGACTCCTCACAGTGTGAGAACCGTCACACCGGAGTTTTCTCGTACGCGAACGGATCATAAAACCTCCTAAAGCTGTTTGCTGGAACAGACGACCGAGTAAAACTCTTCCACTTTGGATTTCGCTGCACTGAAAAACGCCAACGTTCACGTTTGGATTGAGACGATCACACAGACATACAGAGTCCACGAGCTACGTCACCATGAAAACACTGTGTGTGTGTGTGTGTGTGTGTGTGTGTGTGTGTGTGTGTGTGTGTGTGTGTGTGTGTGTGTGTGTGTGTGTGTGTGTGTGTGTGTGTGTGTGTGTGTGTGTGTGTGTGTGTGTGTGTGTGTGTGTGTGTTTCCCAACACTGCATATTTCCCCCAAACTGACCCATATAAATCCGGTGCCAACATCTGGAAGACTGCTGTTGGTCAACAGCAAGAGGAGGACGAGTGCAAACTACATTGTTGTTATTACACAGCTTACAAAGCGTGATTTAGCTGCAACACACAGGTGAAACACACAGGTGAAACACACAGGTGAACCACACAGGTGAAACACAGAGGTGAAACACAGAGGTGAAATACAGGTGAACCACACAGGTGAAATACAGAGGTGAAATACAGGTGAAACACACAGGTGAAACACACAGGTGAAACACAAAGGTGAAACACACAGGTGAAACACACAGGTGAAACACAGAGGTGAAGCACAGAGGTGAAACACACGGGTGAAACACACGGGTGAAACACACAGATGAAACACAGGTGAAACACAGAGGTGAAACACACAGGTGAAACACAGAGGTGAAACACACGGGTGAAACACACAGATGAAACACAGATGAAACACAGGTGAAACACAGAGGTGAAACACACGGGTGAAACACACGGGTGAAACACACAGGTGAAACACAGAGGTGAAACACACAGGTGAAACACAGGTGAACCACAGGTGAAACACACAGATGAAACACAGGTGAAACACAGAGGTGAAACACACAGGTGAAACACACAGATGAAACACAGGTGAAACACACGGGTGAAACACACGGGTGAAACACACAGATGAAATACAGGTGAAACACAGAGGTGAAACACAGGTGAAACACACGGGTGAAACACAGATGAAACACAGGTGAAACACACAGATGAAACACAGGTGAAACACAGATGAAACACACAGGTGAAACACAGGTGAAACACACAGATGAAACACAGGTGAAACACAGATGAAACACAGGTGAAACACACAGATGAAACACAGGTGAAACACAGATGAAACACACAGGTGAAACACAGGTGAACCACAGGTGAAACACACAGATGAAACACAGGTGAAACACAGAGGTGAAACACACAGGTGAAACACAGGTGAACCACAGGTGAGTTGAGGGTCCACAGCGACTCCGGGCTGCAGGAACCACACAGTAAAGACACTAAAGAGACGGAAGCTCCCCGACATGACTTTACCTGTGTCCTGTCTGAACTGGTGCATGGACTGGAGGTCGATGATGTAGGGCGACAGCCGGCTATCCACCTGGCCGAGGACCACGCTCCCTCCGCGGGGGTCGCTGCTCCGGATGGCCGCCTCGATCTGGTGGGAGACGGCGGCGCTGTAGGGCCGCCAGCGGCCGTGCTCGTTCAGCCATTCCCACACCACCACGGCGGAGGCCAGCAGCATGTTGTTCGCGGTGGCCCTGCGGGGAGGGGGGGGGGGGGGGGACACGGGGGGGTAAAGTGAGGCCAAACACCGCAGTGACCGGAGCCCTCCGCCGGCCGCACGGTCCCTCGTGACCGGATCGTAAAGGCCAGACAAAGCCGGGTCTTACATGGAGCCGCGGCGGCGCTAGCGCGGGCGGGACGCGGAGCGTTCCTCCCCGAAGACCCGGGCTCCTCGCATGGCCGCCCGGGAAGCGAATCACGGTCCTCGCTCGAATTTACAAAAACAAAAACAAAAAAAGAAAGAAAGCAGCCTCGGTACGGCGGCCGACACGCCGGGCCCGGGTCGGCTCCGGCAGCCTCCCCAGTCCTCCTCCGGGGACTCCGGTAGTTTCCAGCCGGCCTCTCCCGCTTCTTTGTACCGACCTGCTGGACGAACCGTCGCCGGGTGGAAGCACCGCCTCGGCGGCTCGCCTCGGCAGGAACGGCGCGCGTGGAACCGGGCGGGAAGACGCGTTTTCCTCTCCGAGTTCGGGGCGTAACGAGCCGGAATGTGGAGCAAGTAGTGGCTCCGACTGGCAGCCGGGCGGTAAACAGTAACAGTAAACACGGAGGAGGAGGAGGAGGAGGAGGAGGAACGGGTCCGACTGGTCTCGAACCCGCGACCTCTCAACTCCTGCCGCACGAGACGACACGACACGACTGCTACTGGTACACTAGACTGCTACTGGTACACTACATGAGACGACTGCTACTGGTACACTAGACTGCTACTGGTACACTATACTAGACTGCTACTGGTACACTAGACTGCTACTGGTACACTACATGAGACGACTGCTACTGGTACACTAGACTGCTACTGGTACACTACATGAGACGACTGCTACTGGTACACTACACTAGACTGCTACTGGTATAAAACACTAGACTGCTACTGGTACACTAGACTAGACTGCTACTGGTACACTACATGAGACGACTGCTACTGGTACACTACACTAGACTGCTACTGGTATAAAACACTAGACTGCTACTGGTATAAAACACTAGACTGCTACTGGTACACTAGACTAGACTGCTACTGGTACACTACATGAGACGACTGCTACTGGTACAAAACACTAGACTGCTACTGGTACAAAACACTAGACTGCTACTGGTACACTACACTAGACTGCTACTGGTACAAAACACTAGACTGCTACTGGTACACTACATGAGACAACTGCTACTGGTACACTACACTGCTACTGGTACACTAGACTGCTACTAGTACACTAGACTGCTACTGGTACAAAACACTAGACTGCTACTGGTACAAAACACTAGACTGCTACTGGTACACGACACTAGACTGCTACTGGTACACTAGACTAGACTGCTACTGGTACACTAGACTAGACTGCTACTGGTACACGACACTAGACTGCTACTGGTACACTAGCCTGTTACTGGTACACAACACTAGACTGCTACTGGTACACTAGCCTGTTACTGGTACACTATACTAGACTGCTACTGGTACACTATATGAGATGACTGCTACTGGTACATGACACTAGACTGCTACTGGTACACTACATGAGACGACTGCTACTGGTACACTACACTAGACTACTACTGCTACTGGTATACTACACTACGTGAGACTACTGCTACTGGTACAAAACACTTCTGCTACACTATAGTACTGATACTTCTACACTAGACTACACTATACTACTGATACTGGTACACAACACTACTGCTACACAACACAACTGCTACTGGTACACTGCTGCTACACTATACCACTGGTACTGGAAGAAAGGAGGCTGCAGACACATTAGCTCCACTGAGTACTACTGCCCCACTGTGTACTACTGCTCTACTGAGTACTACTGCCCCACTGAGTACTACTGCTCTACTGAGTACTACTGCCCCACTTAGTACTACTGCTCTACTGAGTCCTACTGCTCCACTGAGTACTACTGCTCTACTGAGTACTACTGCCCCACTGAGTACTACTGCTCCACTGAGTACTACTGCTCTACTGAGTACTACTGCCCCACTGAGTACTACTGCTCTTCTGAGTCCTACTGCTTTACTGAGTACTACTGCTCTACTGAGTCCTACTGCTCTACTGAGTACTACTGCCCCACTGAGTACTACTGCTCCACTGAGTACTACTGCTCGACTGAGTACTACTGCCCACTGAGTACTACTGCTCTTCTGAGTCCTACTGCTTTACTGAGTACTACTGCTCTACTGAGTACTACTGCCCCACTGAGTACTACTGCTCCACTGAGTACTACTGCTCTACTGAGTCCTACTGCTCTACTGAGTACTACTGCCCCACTGAGTACTACTGCTCCACTGAGTACTACTGCTCTACTGAGTACTACTGCCCCACTGAGTACTACTGCTCTTCTGAGTCCTACTGCTTTACTGAGTACTACTGCTCTTCTGAGTCCTACTGCTTTACTGAGTACTACTGCTCTACTGAGTACTACTGCCCCACTGAGTACTACTGCTCCACTGAGTACTACTGCTCTACTGAGTCCTACTGCTCTACTGAGTACTACTGCTCCACTGAGTACTACACTACTATGTACTGCAATACTTAACCAGTTTTCAGTTTGTTTTGAACATATGAACACTCAACATGTCGTCTGTCGTATTTGATTAGTAGGTTTTTGAGAAGTTCTTTTTACAAAGTACATTTGAAGTGTCAGGACACGGTATTGAAAGCTTGTACTTGAGAAAAAAGTTTTTTGTTTTTTTTTATTGTACCCAGTTACACGGAAAAGTAGTGCGTTGGGGAAAAAATAGTAAACGGTGTCAGGATGATGTACTAACGCTTTAGTACAAGTTGAAATGTCTCTACGTTTTTCTATATTGTATTCAAGGGTAAAATCATTTTTTTAAATAAATAAATTATATATATATATATATATATATATATATATATATATATATATATATGTATATATATATGAAGAACTTTCACGACACTTAGATTCTCAGAAGTATTAGCAGATTGCAGGTATTCAGGTCACGTGGTTCCAAGAGAAGCTCCTCGCGCTCACCTGCAGCCGGGATCTTCTGGGTTCTTCCAGAAGAAGCGTTAGAACCAGATCCAGAACCTCAGCGAACCTCCTCATGAATGAACTCAGCCTTTGGGCTCGAGCATGGTTCCCTGCCGGGGGGGGGGGCTTGTGTCCCGCTGCACCACGGCCTCCTCCTGCTCCTCCTGCTCGGGGAACGTCTCGCGTCAAAGTCCTACCCGGTTAAACGCTCCATATTCTCCTGCAATAAAACCAACTCTTCCACGTTTCCTCTTCTCGTTTCGCGTCCATCTTCGCAGGGAGGCAGGAGGAGAACTGGGAGAACAAGGAGACCCCCCCCCCCCCCCCCCCCCGTCACCCCTAGCCCCCCCGGACAGAGACAGAGAGAGGGGGGTGGCCCCCATCAACACGCCCATAAATATCAGCCATGACACAGAGCCAACAGAAAACATTTTAATAATTTCCGTCAACCTGCCCTCAGTTCACACACTTTCCCCCTCGCGCCGTCTCTCTGCTTGTTCTTGGCTTGAGTGCGCGAGCAAATCAGGAACGTGGAACTTCTCGCGCGCTGCAGTCAATATCACTTTGTCTTCCATTTCCACCGTCGGATAGGAGAGCGGGTGGGTCTCGTGCTGCCCCCTGGTGGAAACACGTGTCAACTTCACTTCAATAATTCTGCAAAAGAAGACGTACAATAATAAAAAAAAAAATACGCACATTTAGGAGGGGGGGAAAAATACGTAAATGTCCAGGGAAACAAATGATCAGTGTACCGACGTCATGCTAATGCGTTTCACTTAATTCCAGTAGGTTTATCAACCAGCGATATGCGTTGCCCGGTCCAAGATGGCGGACACGTGGACGTATCGCTCCTATAGAGCCACGTGACGAATTCGACAAGTATGTGTTGATACTACGATATATATCAACAAAACGCAACACTACTTGAGAACGGCATGTGTATATATTTAGTGTAAAGTGACGTCACCTCTTTTTATCACAGGCTCCATAGCTCAGGGGTTAGAGCACTGGTCTTGTAAACCAGGGGTCGCGAGTTCAAATCTCGCTGGGGCCTGCGAGCAACTTTTTCGTTCCCACCGTCGTCAATCGCTCCCAAGGCGTCTTGAAACCTTTATTACCGCCCAACGAAGTGTTCAAGAATGACTAAAAAACAGAAATGCACATGTAGAAATGTAGTAATAGAATGTGGTTGAAATCTGTCCCGACTGCGTTCATTTATGACGTCACATACACGAATTAATTTGAGCTTTTCTATCGAGTAAAAGCGGACATGAAGGAACTTCCGTCAGTGTTTAAATATAAACTATATATACAAGACGAGTAAACAAAGGGAAACTGGTCTCGCCTTTACTACAAGTCATATTCGCTAAAGTCGCCGTACATTGCATGAGAGCAGAGTGGCGCAGCGGAAGCGTGCTGGGCCCATAACCCAGAGGTCGATGGATCGAAACCATCCTCTGCTATTTTTTTTTTTTTTAATGTATAATCATGTGTTTCCTTTCACGGTGCGCAATGACAACCGTTTTTTTTCTTTCCAGGAAGAAATCAAGACAAAAAAACGAATATGTAGACACATTGGAATATTAATACTTACCTGTGCTTCCTACCGCTGTATTTCTATTTCCTCTGCAGATTATTGCACCAACAGCGTTGCATCCAACCTAATGACCTGAAAGAGAATGTACTAATAAATAAAAGCTGCAACACGACCGCTGTCTGAGGCTCAGTTAGTTATTTGTACTAATATGTTGTATGCCTTCAAAAATGTGGAGTATTTTTTTTTAAAGTCTTGATCTATTCAAACTCTTTCCAGTGAAGACAAACGCTTCCAGGATTAATGCTGAGGGTGGAATAACTGCTGCCACTCAAGCCGGAGTGTTTTTCCAGAGAAATTGTTTATTACAGTACAAGAAAATATGTTAAAATTACATGTTAAAATACACGCTCTACCAAAAACAGTCCTGAAAACGTGTGATATGTAATAAATAAGAATCAAGAAGATCAGCGGTTCGTCTTCTCGGGTGCTTCAAACTTTATATCTGTGGTTTTCCACCATTTGAGCCTCTTTCTTTGAAATCATTTAACAACAAAAGTCTAAATATTTTGTGACGTTTTCTCCACAAGTAAAGCTGCAGTCACAGACTCAACAGTGTCATTTTATATAATGTGACCCCTTTGACTGTTTAAAGTTTGGCTTCGCTGTAACCTCGGCATCTTTCTGAACGGAAACGCTCCGTTGGGAATTCGTCACGACGGAGACGATCATTTTGACGACGTCTGGGTTTGTTGTCAAGGCAAAAACGGTTGTTTTCATTTGTGACAAACACACAAAGTGAAGGAGCCTGCTGGAGCTCCGCCCCCGGGGGTTTTACTACGTGTTCAGATAGGAAAGTAAAACTTTGGTAACGGTCCAGAGCTGCAGTCGGTCGACTGAGAGCTCGCAGGTGCACAGTGTTTCAGCGGTACAGAAGAGTGGCGTGTGGCGTGTGGCCGCCCGCTCAGCAGTGCGTGCCGGGCCTGGCGGCGGTGGCGGTGGCGGCGGCGGCGCAGCCGGTGGCGGACTGCTGGTGCGTCCGCAGGTTGCAGATCCAGGCGAACCTCTTCCCGCACTGGTGGCAGCTGAAGGGCTTCTCGCCGGTGTGGACCCGCTGGTGGTGCTTCTTCAGGTTCCCCGCCTCCGAGAAGCGTTTCCCGCAGGTGTCGCAGCGGAACGGCTTCTCCCCCGTGTGGACGCGCTCGTGGGCCTCCAGGTTGGACAGCCCCGAGAAGGCCTTGCCGCAGGTGCGGCACACGTACCTCTTCAGGCGGCGCTCGCCGGCAGCCACGGCGGCGGCGGCCTGACTCTTGGCGTGGCGGGCCAGGAGGTCGGCCCGGTACTGAGCGGCGAGGGCCGCCTCCACGCCGTTCAGCGGGGCCGCCGCCGACCCCCTGGGGGGCGCGGCGTCCTGCGGAGTCCCGGCGGAGCTCGAGGTGCCGCCGGGGGAGGCCTGGTGCTGCGGCAGCCGCTGGGCAGCCGGGGAGCTGCCGGCCAGGGTCCTGGTCCAGGGGGGCCGGGGGGCCGTCGACACCGAGGAGCCTTCAGGCGCACCTGGTGGACGGAAACAGCAATCAGTTCACTCTCAACCGCCGGATCTTTGAGGACATCTTCACTTTATTCCTGGGTTTTTTGATCTGACAACAAGACCAGAGAGACACAAGAAACAGTTTGACATGCAGACTTTGACCTTGTGACGCCGAGAAGCTCTGACCTCCACCCAGCCGGGCCGCGGGGTCGGCCCGTGGCTCCGCCTCCACCACAATAACGCCGTCCTGGTCACAATCCGTGGACTCGTCAGTGGAGAAGGAGCACGAGGGGCCTCTAGGGGGCGCCGCCGAGTCGCCATCGGGGGCCCAGCGGGTGAAGAAGGTCTCCAGTTCAAACAGGGAGTAGTCGGAGCCCAGGGGGTTGCTGGCGGAGGACCTCTGCTGCTGCGAGGTGGGGTTGGGAGGCGTGTTGGTGTCCGCCACCCTCAGCTGGACCGACACAATGCTGCTGGAGTCTTTGGACCCCTCCTGGGTCAGCTGGGGGGGGGGGGGACAGGAGGGGAGATCAGCCTCAGAACACGCTTCTTCTCACAGGTTCCATTTACATCTGAAAGAGCCAATCGGCCGTCCTCCACACCGTCCCACTGCCGGGGTTCGTCTCGTCAATCAAGACAAACTCGCTCAGGAACAATCCAAACAACACCGAGAAGCTCGTTTTCACTTTTCATCAGATCCAAGTCATTGATAGTTAAACGGGTCTAATTGGAGAAAGCGTCTTATTCTGAAGGCAATCAGGGAAAAGTCCTGCTATTTCCAGGTTGGACCACAGCTTGGACCACTGGTTGGACCACAGCTTGGACCACTGGTTGGACCACAGCTTGGACCACAGCTTACAACAGGACTTCCTGGCACAATCAAATTCTCTCCCTCAAGCCAGATTTTGCTTTAAACCCCAAAACATCAACGGCTTCTGTGTCATCACGGAGGAATTTAATTCTCAAAGTTTGTCTAACCGAACAGAAAATCAATCTTTCACTATGACACCATGTCCTGGTTGTGATGTTCTTGACACGCCTTATGGACCTGGTCCACGGCGGAGGAGGACTGGAGCCGATCTTGGCGGCAGAACCTCGTCACCCAACCCGTGTTTGGATTGTGGCAGGAAGCACCTGGAGAAAAACCCTCGACCGTAGAGGAACAACATGAAAACTCCACAGAAAACCTGAATCAGCCTGTTCTTTGTGGACGTGAGGCTGCGAACCGCCGCACTTCTTCATCACGTGTTGCTGAGAGCTTCTGCACAACGCCAGCCGCCGCGGTCCGACAGTCTGAAGCTTTTATTTCCCGATCAGCTTCCTGCCTCCGGTTTCTGCTCCGGGTCGAGAACCAGCTTCTCTCTGAGCTCTGATCTCAAACGCCTGGAAGAACTCACGATGTTCTCGCGGTGTTAAAACTAGCAGCTCAAAGCCAAAGCTCATAGGACTGAGTCGTTGGTTGGTCGCCTGTTCGTCCAGACCGGAGCTGCAGAGGTTCGGTCAGACGAGGAGAGCGACCGTACCGACGATCTGGAAACTCTTTCTCTGGACGAGTTTCAACACGGAGTCGTTCCGTCTGCAGCCATGAAACCGAGTCGCTGATGTTCTGAGCTTCTCCCTCCGGCGCCCGTCTAAACGTTTACAATGAAGCGTGACGACACTTCCTCACCGCCTGCAGGACTTTGGTTTTTACCTACAAACCGATAAATATCAAGGTGTTTCGGCCTTGCAGGTCCAGATGTTCAGTTTCCACCAACTAAACCAACTTACTTGATAAGACTTGTTGATATTGTGTCACAATTTTGTAGGATGGGAAAGAAAAACACAAACACACTGGGTTTTGTTGTTTTTGTTTGTTTTGTTTTTTGTTTTTACAAAGTTTTAATGAGTTACATTTCAAACATTGTGCAAGATTTTACAAAATTGTGACACAATACATGAAGTGTGTATTACATTGAGCACAAACCGGCGGTCAAAGGTCTGAAGGCAGCAGCTCCACTCGGCACGTCGGCCTTCTGGGATTCTAATACTTTGGTTGTTTTCCGCACATCGACGACGACGACGATCCTGAACTGGGCGGGAAAAGATTCAAACGGCTTTCCAACGTTTACTGATCATCTACTGAAAACACACGTATATTTTCCTTGATGTAAAAAAAAAAAAAGAAGAAAACCCTGCTCAGTGTCCTGGAAATCTAAAAACAAAGCCGAATTCCACCTCAATGGAAAAACCGTACCGGAAGCAAATCATACTTTCTGGACTAAAAGTAGATTTGTTTTTCTTGCTTCACTGCTCATATGAGTCACTGTTCACACCTTCATTAGCAAACTAACGTAACACTTTTGAAAACCGCTTTATATCATCGGTGACCACTAGATGTCACTGTGCAACAACAGAAAGTCGTTACAGTACCACAAAAAAAACACAATAAACCGTCATTCCTCCTGCATTCATCATACAAATCTCCACAGCAGAATTCAAATCAAAACTTTGGGGACTGGAGAATAAAAAACAAAACAAGAAGCTAACCGTGGGCTAAACGCTTCAGGAGAGCCGACGTGTTCAGAGTTCAAACCTTCGACCGAAGCAGTGAACAGTCGAGCTTAACAGCGGAAACAAACACCTCGACTCGTCTCGTCTGGAAGAACAGGATTAAAACACGTTTCTACATTTGGCCGAGCGGCGACTCTGCCGGGTTTCAGCTCAAACAGTTTAAAAGCTCGTGGGGTTTGGAGAAGCAGGAGAGCAGAACAGAGGAGGAGTCGGTTCTGTCTGAACAGGAGCTTCACTCCCCCAGAGACCGTCCGGGATCCAGCCTGACGTCGGAGCAGTAGTTTCCAGTAAGGAAACACGGTGAGACGGGATTATAATCCAGAGGAAGCGCAGCTTTTTAATGTGAGGCGGAGGAATAATCTGCTGAGACTCAGTCGCTAGTTCTCGTTTCACAACCAGAACAACTTCCTGAAAAGAACCAGGTTTTTATGACCTCGACCCTCAAGAGACGATCTAGAGGAATATTGACGACTGCAGGAAGAGGAAATGTACTGGTGGGAGAGTTTCACTAACCTGGAGAGTTTCACTAACCTGGAGAGTTTCACTAACCTAACCTGGAGAGTTTCACTAACCTAACCTGGAGAGTTCCACTAACCTGCAGAGTTTCACTAACCTGGAGAGTTCCACTAACCTGGAGAGTTCCACTAACCTGGAGAGTTTCACTAACCTGGAGAGTTCCACTAACCTGGAGAGTTTCACTAACCTAACCTGGAGAGTTCCACTAACCTGCAGAGTTTCACTAACCTGGAGAGTTTCACTAACCTGGAGAGTTCCACTAACCTGGAGAGTTCCACTAACCTAACCTGGAGAGTTCCACTAACCTGCAGAGTTCCACTAACCTGTAGAGTTCCACTAACCAGACCTGGACAGTTCCACTAACCTGGAGAATTTCACTAACCTGACCTGGAGAGTTCCACTAACCTGCAGAGTTCCACTTACCTGCAGAGTTTCACTAACCTGTAGAGTTCCACTAACCAGACCTGGACAGTTCCACTAACCTGGAGAGTTTCACTAACCTAACCTGGAGAGTTCCACTAACCTGCAGAGTTCCACTTACCTGCTGAGTTTCACTAACCAGACCTGACCAGTTCCACTAACCTGACCAGTTCCACCAAGGCGTGTGACTGGTGACCGTAAGGCACTAATAACTACCTCGATGTCATGAAGTCGTTCAGAAACAAACCCTGAACCTCCAGAAGGTGAAGAAAAGTTTTGACTCGCTGCTTTAAACTTCACTTTTCTTCTCATTCTGCTTTAAATTCACAAGTTCTGGATCTACGGTCGGGACGTTCTCTGATGGTGTGGGAACGTTCTCCGATGGTGTGGGAACGTTCTCCGATGGTGTGGGAACGTTCTGGAGACTGAAGATCCTCTAAACTGCTGACAAAGTGACAGAAGCTTCTTCCACTGAACTAAAACCAAAGCGTCTCGTAGCTGAAGGAGAGTTTCTGCATTAATCTGGGTTGAGCCTCTGGAGTCGCTCACCGTCTCCCGGCTGGAGGTTTTCAGTTCACTACCTGCTGAACGCTCTCTGCTGCCCCCTACAGACACAGTGAGGCACTGCAGCCTGTGCAGCTGCTGCTTTGAGAGGATCAACACTTTCTTTTTCTTTTTCTTTTTTTAAAACCGTCTCTGACCCACAAACAGGAAGTGTGAGCGCCTGGGCCTCGGGGGTTGGGTCAGGGGTCAGGGGTCAGGGGTCAGGGCGGGTTGCCCCGGTCCTGCAGGTGGTGCCTCTTCTGGTGCTTCTTCAGGTTGCTGGGGTCGGAGAAGCGCTCGGCGCACAGCGGGCACTGGTAGGGCCGCTCCCCGGTGTGGATGTTCCGGTGGATCTTCAGGTTCCAGAACTGGGAGAACTTCTTGCCGCAGACGCCGCAGCCGTACGGCCGCTCGCCGGTGTGCGTCCTCATGTGCGACTCCAGGTTGGCCGGCGAGCGGAAGCCCTTGCCGCAGAAGCTGCACACGCACAGCTTCTTGGCGCCGCCCCTCTCGCCGTGGCTCGGACCCGGGTCCCGGAACCGCTGGAGCGCCGGAGGGGAGCCGCCCTCGCCCGACAGGTCGATCACCGCCGGCGCTGGCGGCGGCAGCGGCTCGAAGGGGAAAGTGGGGAATCCCAGGGGGCTTTCTACCGCCGCCGCCGCCGCCGCCCCCTCCCCCGCCCGGCCCCTCTCGGGGCCCAGCAGCGGGTCGGAGACGAACGGCAGGGGGACGCAGTGCGAGGACGGCCCGGGGCCGCCCACGTCGAAACTAACCCCCCCATTGGTCCACAGCGAGGAGTGGGCGTAGCTGACCTCTGAGAAGCCCCGCCCACACTCCTGCAGGTCGGACAGCCGGCTGGGCGACGCCTCGTCGTGGAACGGCAGGACGCCCTGGTAGTTGTCGGTGCTGGACTCCACCAGTCCTGGACGCAGAGACACAGACAGGACAGGACGGCCACGTCAGACCAAACACCAGCCCTTCAAAATAAAAGCTCTCGTGGCTTCGCTCGAAAAATCTCAGGAAAAAAATAGAATAAAAATAGATATTCGTAATAATGTCTGTTCAATTTATTTTAACGAATTAAATGTTTCAAATCAATTAATTAAATTAACGCATTATTTTTGACAGCACTACTATATATATACATATACACATATATACACACATACATACATATACATACACATATACATACATATATGTATGTATGCATTTAACTTTATATATATATATATATATATATAGAGAGAGAGTAGTGCTGTCAGAAATAATGCGTTATTTTAATTAATTGATTTGAAACATTTAATTCGTTAAAATAAATTGGACGTCATTAACGTAGTTTCCTCTCTCTCTATTATTTTGCAGATCTTGGAGAGAAACAGTTTCACCAAAAGCTAAAAGGTTTTTTAATTTAAATAGTCTGTGTTGAGTCGACATGAATTCCCTGAATAAATATCATTACAAGCTTCAGTCTTCAGAAAAACAATTAGTTTTAGCGCAATTCATTAAAATTGTGTGATTCATTAGTTCATTATTTTAATGGACTGACGGCACTAATATAAATATAAACAATGTGACTTTCCTTCACTTCCTGCCTCCAGTCCTTCATGAGTTCACAGTAAAAAGCCTCATATTTCTGTGATTACATGGGAAATGCAGTTAAAAGAGAATCTTCTGCTCACCCTCCTGTATGCTGAGGCCGGTCCTGCTGGGAGCCACCGCCGGCTCCCCCCCCTCCCCCTCCTCCACCTTCACCAGCACCACGTCCGGATCCCCACACTTCTGCACACAGAGGAGGACTGGGGCGTTACTGCACCGCTCTGGAGGACTCCAGGACTCCAGGAGGACCCCAGGAAGACTCCAGGAGGACTCCAGGAGGACCCCAGGAAGACCCCAGGAGGACCCCGGGAGGACTCCAGGAGGACCCCAGGAAGACCCCGGGAGGACCCCAGGGGGACTCCAGGAGGACCCCAGGAAGACCCCAGGAAGACTCCAGGGGGACTCCAGGAGGACCCCAGGAGGACCCCAGGAAGACTCCAGGGGGACTCCAGGAGGACTCCAGGAAGACCCCAGGAAGACCCCAGGAAGACCCCAGGAAGACTCCAGGGGGACTCCAGGAGGACCCCAGGAGGACCCCAGGAAGACTCCAGGAAGACTCCAGGAGGACCCCGGGAGAACTCCAGGGGGACTCCAGGAAGACTCCAGGAGGACTTCAGGAGGACCCCAGGAAGACTCCAGGAGGACCCCGGGAGGACTCCAGGGGAACTCCAGGAAGACTCCAGGAGGACCCCGGGAAGACTCTGAGGACTCCAGGGGGACTCCAGGAAGACTTCCGGAGGACTCCAGGAAGACTCCAGGAAGTCTCCAGGAGGACTCCAGGACTCCAGGACCACGAGGGGAAGCACGTCGTCCTCTGCTGAGTTTAAAATTTACCCACTTTGGTAGAAAACAACCGACTCTAGTTTTTATGGTTGATTAGCGATTATGACAGAATATCTGGTGAAAACGAGAAATACAACAACAAAAAAAAAAAAATATATAAGTTGCATTTGGTTGCGTGAAATAAGTCTTCAACCCTCAAGCAAAACAAGTTAATACTTGGGAGATGAGATGTTTGTTGGTCTGCAAGCGGCTCAGGAAGGATCTTTAGAGTCCGTGGTCAGCGGGTGGAGGCCTTGAGGCCTGGAGGTCTGAAGGCCTTGAGGCCTGGAGGCCTGACGCCGCTCCATGACCTCAACATGTTTCTCCTCGACCCCCCCGTTGTTTCCCGGCGCCACGTTTCGGGTCCCGGTCAAATCCTGGGAACCCGGCGGGTCCAGTTCCTGTCAAACGGTCTGACGCCTCCATCCCTCCCTCCCTCCCTCCTTCCTCCCTCCCTCCATCCTCCATCCTCCATCCTTCCTTCCTCCCTCCCAGTCCAGACGTCCACCAACGACCTGAAGACGTGACCCCGCGGCCCCCCTGCAGGCGGCCTCTGCAGCACCGGAGCGTTTCCATCAACAACCGTTTTCCCACTTTGGAAACTGAAGAGTCGCCAGCGTCTCCCAAAGTCTTTCCCTCCCGGAGCCACCGGGACACCGGATCCAGTCGTTGGGGGTCGAACACTTATTTCACTCAACCAGTGGCTGCAGAGCAAACCTAATATTTATACAACTAGAAGCATTAACATCCAACGGAGTGGTAGAATAGAACCTCAATGCTACGAAGATCACCAAGAAAACATATTGCAAACAGATTCATAAACGGAGAAAGTGGATGTGAAGCGGAATTTAATTTTGTTTTCAAAATAAAAACTTTAGAGTGAAACCAAAGGAAAGACGAACCTCGTCTCTTGATGGTCAAATTAAAACGACTAATTCCATTTATACTTTTAAGAAAAGTCCTGCTGAAAAGAAACAACAATGCTGTGTCGTGGGAATATTTATATCACGACTGAGTTCCAGGAACGGAGATTATTATTTATTACTGCTGGAAAACAACCACAACCTCAACTTCACATTCAACCATTAGAAGACGCCTCGTCGCATTTTATGGTAAAAAGAAAGAAAAGCAGAGACGCATTTGATGGAGGGAAGAGAAGATTTTATTGTTTGCATTTGAAAAAGGTCTGAAGAGAAACACGAGTCACAACGTGAACCAAGTTTTAAACCATATTTAGTCCTTTACACCAGTGTTTTTCAACCTTTTTGAGCCAAGGCACACTTTTTTGTTTGGAAACATCTGGAGCCACACCTCCACCGGAAAATGTTAAAATGGTAAACTCTGTAGCCTCTATTAACAATATAAAGTCTTTCTCATCAAAGTTTTATCAACAGGAATCAAATAAATACAGAAAAATAGTATTTCCAAATTTCATTTTTTTTAATTTTTACTTCCTCAGTGTGAAACCTGGACCTGATGGATGAAGAGCTGAGATCCTGGTTCACATTCTTCCTTTTCAAAAACTTCTCCATCACTGTCACTGACACAGTATAGTAATCCTGTATAAATCCTCTTCACCACTAGAGGGCAGCACAGAACTTTGCCGGTGAAATGTAAAGTGACAGACGTCAGTGTGGTTCATCTCCACCTCCTGCTACCATCTTGTATCAAAGTACTGTGTCAGTGACAGTGATGGAGAAGTTTTTGAAAAGGAAGAATGTGAACCAGGATCTCAGCTCTTCATCCATCAGGTCCAGGTTTCACACTGAGCGAGTCACTTTTAAAAAAAGTCCTTGTTTTCTGGATTTACTGGATTCCTGTTGATAAAAAGACTTTATATTGTTAATAGAGACTACAGAGTTTAAAATCTTAACATTTTCGGGTGGAGGTGTGCCTCCAGATGTTTCCAAACAAAAAAAGTGTGTCTTGGCTCAAAAAAGGTTGAAAAACACCGTTCTAGATAACATTCGATCATTACAGGACAGGTCGATGAAAAAAAATGCTGAGAACAAACATGCTGCTGGGCTTTAATGTGCTAAAAGAACAGAAATCTACTCAAAGCTGGTTCGTTTGAGTCGCGACAGACGACATGATGTCACCTAGTGGTACAAAGTGGTACTGCGCCAGAGGAGGGCGCCGTCAGTCTGCTGGAACCAACCGACACCGACGTCACCGCACACCGTCAGGTGACGTTACGGGTGGAGGCTTTAGTTTTCTAAACTTTAGTGGAATAGGTTCTCCACTAAATGATAAGGTTGGGGGGGCGGGGCCAGGGGCCAGGGGGCGGGGCCACTGATTGGTGCTGGTCAAACACACCAAGTCACTCTCACTAAAACTAAAGTCCTTAAATGTGCTGCACATAAATAATAAACCATTCTTACAACACATCTGCCAGTTATGTGGAAGATAATGATAAATGACGTCACTTCCTGCCAACGACTCCGACCAATCAGACGGAGCCCTGCTGCTCAACAGGCAGAGACCAGAGACCGTCACCCAGTAGGGCAACAGAAAGACCATCGTCGCTTCCAACAACATCAACAACTTCGTGTTTATTATTATTTGGGATTTTTGCAGCTGAAAATGCGACTTTAAAGTCAGAAGTGAACGATTCTTCTCTTCTGGTCCCGAGTGAGTGTTTAACAAGAAACGGCCACCGGCGCCACATCAGAGAAGGTCACATGTCTTAGTCCACGTGGAGGAAACTTCCTGGAGGTCCTGCAGGGCGATCCGGTCCTCTGAGGGTCAGTGGAGGTCCAGGACCAGAGGAGGTCCAGGACCAGAGGAGGCTCACGTGGAGGTCCAGGACCAGAGGAGGTCCAGGACCAGAGGAGGCTCACGTGGAGGTCCAGGACCAGAGTCAGGTCACTTGGAGGTCCAGGACCAGAGGCGGTTCACTTGGCAGTCCAGGACCAGAGGCGGTTCACTTGGCAGTCCAGGACCAGAGGCGGTTCACTTGGTAGTCCAGGACCAGAGGCGGTTCACTTGGTAGTCCAGGACCAGAGTCGGTTCACTTGGTGGTCCAGGACCAGAGTCGGTTCACTTGGAGGTCCAGGACCAGAGTCGGTTCACTTGGAGGTCCAGGACCAGAATCGGTTCACTTGGCAGTCCAGGACCAGAGTCGGTTCACTTGGTGGTCCAGGACCAGAGTCAGTTCACTTGGCGGTCCAGGACCAGAGGCGGTTCACTTGGCGGTCCAGGACCAGAGGCGGTTCACGTGGAGGTCCAGGACCAGAGTCAGTTCACTTGGCGGTCCAGGACCAGAGGCGGTTCACTTGGCGGTCCAGGCCTCGTCCTCAAAGCAGACCTCTGGGTGGCTTTTCAGCTGATGTGTTTTGAGGTTGCGTATCCAGGCGAAGCCGCGCCCACACAGGCTGCAGCAGTAGGGCTTCTCCCCGGTATGGACCCTCTGGTGCTTCCTCAGGTTCCCCGCCTCGGAGAACATCTTCCCGCAGGTGGAGCAGCGGAACGGCTTCTCCCCGGTGTGGACGCGCTGGTGGATCTCCACCTTCTTGGGCCTGTTGAACGCCTTGCCGCAGTAGCTGCAGACGAACAGCCGCTCCCGGCCGGTCCGGGGCGCCGCGCCGCCGCCGCCACCACCAGCATCACCGCCGAAGGGCTGAGGCGCGGGGAAGGCGCCGTCGTAGCGGTTCCAGCCGTTGGCGGCGGCGGAGGAGGAAGTGGACGGGAAATCGAGGGCGGCCATGGAGTAGGAGCAAGACGGCCTCCTCGTGTCGTCGCCGGCGGCGGCGGCGGCGCCCGGCGGCCGGCTAAAGAAGTCGGCGGCCGGCGGGTTTGTGTTTGTGTTGAAGTCACACGGCGCGGCGTCGCCGTCGAGGACGTACCGCGGCGGGTTCAGAGCCTCCTCAGCAGAGTCACTGAGTTCACACTTAAGGAGAGGAGAGGAGCCACTGACCTCCACTCCTCTGCCGCCGCCGCCGTCGCTACGCCGCTTCATGCTCTGGTTGTGAGAGTCCTGAGGCTGGAAGGAGAGTCTCTGAGCTGCAGCTCCGCGGGGGGCGCACTCCAGCACTCCTGGGGGACAAGACAAAGACCCCGTTAACACTGGAGTGTTGAGATGCTCAGGAAACGTCGCTGAACCGATCAGCTCATCACCTTTAGGAGAAAAAAAAAAAAAAGCTTTTAATGTTCTATTTTTTCCCCCCCATTTTAAAATTCTCAGAATTTTGTGTTCAGGTTTTCAGGAAGAGGTTGGAAACAGATTGATAAACTCATTAGAAGGAATGAACAACCAGTTGGACTTCACCTCTTCTTGATGGTCATTTACACCAGTGTTTTTCAACCTTTCAACGAGGCACACTTTTTTGTTTGGAAACATCTGGAGGCACACCACCACCACCACCCGAAAATGTGAAACTCTGCAGCCTCTATTAACAATATAAAGTCTTTCTCATCAAAGTTTTATCAACAGGAATCCAGTAAATCCAGAAACCAAGGACTTTTTTTAATAGTGCCTCCCTCAGTGTGAAACCTGGACCTGATGGATGAAGAGCTGAGATCCTGGTTTTCAAAAACTTCTCCATCACTGTCACTGACACAGTACTTTGATACAAGATGGTAGCAGGAGGTGGAGATGAACCACACTGACGTCTGTCACTTTACATTTCACCGGCAAAGTTCTGTGCTGCCCTCTAGTGGTGAAGAGTATTTATACATGATTACTCTGCAACACACTGTTGCTGTGAGAGCAATGATTTATAGGAAAAAAAATGTGAAATGTGATAATTTCCCACGGCTCAGCTGACGATCTGGAGGAAACACCAGTGAGCCGCGGAGCAGAGGTTGAAAAACGCTGGTTTTGAGAAACACGTGAAAAACAGCCCGTCTTGTTCAGGTGCTACATTTGAATGAAGTGACATTAACCAGAGAACTTAAACCTCCTTCACCTCGTCTGTCATCGATGACATCATCAGTAACCCATCAGACCCTACAGAGTGAAGGAGCCCCGTGCACACAGCTCGGTACTCACCATCGTCTCCGATGAGGCGCACGTCTTCCTCGGCCTCCTCCACCGGAGACATGTTTGCCTCCACCTTCTCCTCCTTCACCAGCAGCGCTTCGGGCTCCACCAGCTCCACATCTGGGGACTGAACGCCACTTTGTCAACACCCGGCCGTCCCACCTCTCGCTCTCAACCGTCAAGAGCTCCACTCACCTGACTCATGGGCTCGCCGGGAGCTGCTCCCGCAGCTCCGCCCGCCCACAGAGACGCCTCCACCTGCCGCTCAAACACACCACCTGCACAGCAACCAGACAGTCGCCAGGTCACAACAATCCACACAAACCAGGGTGTTCTATCCCACAGTCCCGACTCTAAACTGTGAGAAACGTTTCAGAGAGAGAGAGAAAGAGAGAGAGAGCTGATGAATGGAAGCTCTGCTTCATATGCTACTAAACTGTCTCTCCCTCCATACGGCCATACGTCACTCAATCTTCCTCTCTGTACATTTTAAAAGGATCTCCGACAGTAAAAAAAGGAAGAACCTGCTTTTTGTCTGTACTTTCAGGTTCTCCTCCCGCCCTACAACCCCGGCAGGCACCTTATCACCAGTTCTTATCGGACAATAGAACAAAAACACTCATTAAATCTGCTGAAACAGCCCAGCCGAGTGTGGTGGGTTTGGCTGAAACCTGGAACCAGATAGTCTGAAATGGAAAACCTGACCCTCCTGGGTTTGTCCTGTTCTGAACACGGCCATCTTTGCTTAATAAATCCCAAGACGTAGCTGAATCTGTCTTCTTCAGACAACAGTCTGACCCGACCAGCTGGTTTGTCCTCATTGACCGAGTGTGGGTTTGTCCTATGATGGACTGCTGACCGGTCCAACCCGAACCTGCTTTCACCCAAAGTGAACCGAGATTTAAAATGAATGACTGAGGTGGGATAACGATAAAGAAGGATGGAAGGTTTTTTTTACTGAATATGTAGGTATAGTTGGCCGCTTGTGACTGGGTAGCGTGGTTCTCTGCCTGCCCAGGGCATGGAAACTAATTTATTAGTATTGTGACACGATACAGAGCTACTCTACCGTTAAATAACTGCAAATGCCGTTAACAAGGTGGCATGTTTGTAACTTGGAGCGCCTGCCGACGCGCGCGGTCATCAATTAACACGGAAACCAGGAGAGCCGAAACACTGGTTGGTTTCACACAGTGGGACCAGGATAGTTTGATTGATCGTTTGCCCTGTAATGCCTCCATGAAACACACTGCAACGCGTTCTGTGAGAGCCCAACTCGTACCGGTAGCGGGCGTCGCGTCCCGGACCCTGTCGCCCGCGCTGAGCTGCACCCGGGGTCGGCTGCTGTTCATGGCGCTGTCCCGGAGCCTCCTCTCCGCGGCCCCGCGGGCCA
The DNA here is from genome assembly GCF_963422515.1 of Blennius ocellaris. NCBI lineage: Eukaryota > Metazoa > Chordata > Actinopteri > Blenniiformes > Blenniidae > Blennius > Blennius ocellaris. Next base: position 2,402,676 of record NC_137652.1, on the reverse strand, counting down.
CCTTCAGCTCCAGCAGGTGGAGCTTCCTCTTCAGGGCCTTGTTCTCCCGCTGGCATTGGGACATCTGTAGGCTCACCAGCGCGTAGTCGTCGTCCACCAGCTTGCAGATCTCCGCCACCGCCGCGTTAGCCAGCACCTCCATGATGGAGGCCAGCTGGGTCTGGAACGCCAGGCGGCCGGACATGGCTCCGCCTCGCGGCTCTCCGGCTGGTCTGTGGGGGTCAAAGAAGTGTAGTGTCGTCTCCTCCGTCGGCGTCGTGAAGGGCGGAGGAGCGGCTCACAACATAGCAGACGCACCGCGTCGAAAAGACGGAGCGGGTACAAAGGAAGCTAATGTTGCTCCTCCAACCTCTCCTGAACGCTGGGGCGCGTGACGTCACTTCCCCCCCAACGGCCCGGAAGACGTTCTTCTTCTGCGGGTTTCGTTGTCGCGTCGCGGCGACACCGCCACCTAGAGGCGGTCACGGGTTCACACGGTTCAGTGGAGTCATCGATTTTTATTTGTATTTTAAATAACATTTAGTCCATAATGTACGAGTTACAGCGACGTTAAGAATAATACACGTACTTACAAAATTACTCTAAAAAAATAACCCAATTCCAACATAAACTAGTTTAAATAGTAAAAAATAAATCCCTTTCCAGACTGAGGTGGGTTCTGCCAATGTTATGAATAAAAGAGTAATTTTGACGTCCGCCAAGGACATGATAAAATAATCGACATATGTTTGTTTGTCTGTATGTTAAAAGCTAACAAGATGCCGGAAGTCATTCATCCCAACAGCTGTTAGGATATTTAACAACTCACTGTAAATGTCCTACATTCTTCTCATGTACCGTTTACATCTGCACTGAGTACATCTCATTTCCTACCTATCTACACTGTGTGTATATCAATTTACTCTATTTTTAGAGGATTTCTTTTCTTACTGGATTGTTTTATTTATTGAATTTTTACTTAATCGATTATTTTTGTGCTCTTGTTTAGATATTTACATATGTTTACATATTTTAATTCTTTAATTTTATAATTTCTGCACCCTTTTACCTTGAGCTGTTGTAAGTTTGTGTTTCCCCCTGGGGAGGAATAAAGCTCTATTCTATTCTATATTAAGACATGGAAGATTGCATTACATTTTGGAGGTGATCGGGAAACATTTAATATTTCTGAGTCCAGGTCAACCTTTGGCGTCAGAAAGCTGGTTGCGCTCGTTGTTTATGTTTATGTGTACAGGTATAGGTATAGAAGTTTGGGAGAAAAACGTTTTTTTAAAAAACAGAGGCGACTAAAACTGACCACAGGACTGCCAGGCTCATTGCAAATCTTTTATATATATTTAATGACACATAACGACCCATATAATTTTTAACACAGTCATGAAAGAATACTCAAAAGGCAAAATATCGGTTTCAGCTGCGTCCCCTACAGCTATAGTGCAGATTACATCCAAACACCAACACATATGAACACAACAGTATACGTTTTACTTTACATCTTTTTACACAGCTATGTTCTTTGAGACGTATCGAGAACAAAGAACGACTGACATTACAAAAATCGCCACACTGCAGGCTTCCACCTGTAAACACTTGAGGAAGAGAGATTTATTTGCAGGCCTGCTTCAAATGCTTTTTTTATTTTTTTATGTGTCTAGAAAGTAAAATACTCGATTGCCGGACCAACCCTGGAGGTGTGCTCTCCGGACAACAGTACAGAATATTTTGTCAGTACAATGCAATGAAGGTAGTTTGAACACAAGGTGGAGGAGCAGGCCTCTGCTACAAGATTTGCTCGACAAAGTGCCGACGCTTAGGATTCGTCTCCACCTCAGCGAGAAGGCCACTCATGAACGACGCGGTGGGAAAGTGTGTGAGAGACTCGAGATTTGACCCACGGTTCAACAGAACTGGCGTGGGAACATTTAAAGTGCTTCGATAGAGTCAACGTGTTGGGTTGGTTGGGTAGTAAGCCGAACTTCGCAAAGACAGTTGGTAGACGTGTTTCTGTATATGTTGCATCTGTAGATGATGCCAACTTTAGTTCTCTGTTACAAAGGTGGAAAAAGGTAAAGAGGAGTCTGCCTTAGCGGATTCTGAAATTGTACATACGACGTGTATGTAAGACACAATCGGTACTAACTCCCAAATAGAGCTCACAATTTCTACAAATCAAGTCTTTTGAATCAGAATAAACAGAATTTCCTGAAGCGAGTTACTGTTGTTCCAAGTAAAAATTAACATTTGTCTTCTATCAGATCCAGCAACATGAGTTCATCCATACTATGGAGACGTCTTTGACCAGAATCCACCTTTCTCTAAACCTCCGCAACGTTATCGAGGAGGACAAAGTTAGCACAACTTTCAACCACTGTGTGTGTGTGTGTGTGTGTGTGTGTTTTTAAACATCGTAGTTCCCAACCACTCCAAAGTTATTGCAGCCTATAGCTAACGTCACAGGTTAACCCCTCCGACACAATCAAAGGAGAGGACGGGGCCTTCCACATCGGGATAATCCGGGACTCGGTTCTCTTGGGAAGGCGCGGCGGTGGCTAGGCTAGTTAGCTCGTGGCTAATGGGTAGCCACAAACATCCGCGATATAACGTCTTCAGACCAGATATAAAGGAGTCTTCCTCGCTACTTCTTCCTCTAAACTCCCAACTTGTTCTTTCTGCGGCGAACTCTTATGATTCGTGCGGCCAGCTTTATTTGTTTGTTTACTACCCAGAATGCATTGCGCTCTACGTCCTCTCACCACGCCAACTGGAAAGATCAAAGGGACCAGAGGTCTTGTTCGCTCCGGTTCAGAGTTGGTGGACCAAACGGGGGACTGTGAACACGCGCTTCATTTTGGTTCAGTGAATTAAAAGTCCAAGCGATGATCACACCTCTTCGCAGCTGCAACGCCGCGAGTCGGACTAGCGTCCCGGAAACAGGCACAAGAAGCTGAAGCAAGGACGAAGGTCACGCGTACCTTTATGCAAGACTAATTTACCGACTGTCACACACAAGTAAATAATTCTACTTCACTGCTAATTTCAGTTTGTCTGTCGTGAAATGTTCTGTTAGAGAAGACCTAGGTAAATGCTAACAGCCACTAACTAAGGCATAGCGCTTTAGCGATGACTAAAATCAATACGGAGGCTTCAGATCTTTGCGGTTGACAGTAAAGCAGCTGAATGTCACCGTCAGGTTTTCAGATTGTCATTCCCTACATTTTTTATTTGCTCTTTCCTGTTATTCACAAGAAACTATGTGACTGACGTGATGCTAACTCACTGTAGCTGGCGGTCTGTCCCCAGTTCAGTCCTCGGTCAGTTTCCTTTACCTTTTACAAATGTGTCTTTCGTCAGCTGTCATTGTTCAGATTCAGAGAGATTTTAAACTGGTCGTTTCATCAAATCTTCAACTATTTTTGAAAGCTTCAAATCCAGATGTGGCCAGCGGTTGGCCCGTTTGTTAGACGGCCCTTGCGACTCACAAGTCAATGACCAAAAGGTTTAACACATGACGAAAACAATTTTGAAAACACCTGAAACCAAATGTACACTGATATCACAGTACCCAACTATTTCCACGATGTTAAAGCCTCTATCCAAAATAGATTAAATACATTTTCACAGTCAGAATTCTACACACAATACCCCGCAACAAGGCCGGCATGTTCATTTTTTGTTTTAAACTGCGGCTGTACACAGGTATTACCAGCCTTTTCCCATGGAGCTGAAGCTGATCAGCCTCTTCCAGTTTCCACGGATCCTCCTTGATGTTCTTGATGACCAGGAACCAGGAGACGGACTGTACCAGTGGTTTGGTCCAGGAACCAGGAGATGGACTGTAACAGTGGTTTGGTCCAGGAACCAGGAGACGGACTGTACCAGTGGTTTGGTCCAGGAACCAGGAGACGGACTGTACCAGTGGTTTGGTCCAGGAACCAGGAGACGGACTGTACCAGTGGTCTGGTCCAGGAACCAGGAGACGGACTGTAACAGTGGTCTGGTCCAGGAACCAGGAGACGGACTGTACCAGTGGTTTGGTCCAGGAACCAGGAGACGGACTGTACCAGTGGTTTGGTCCAGGAACCAGGAGACGGACTGTAACAGTGGTTTGGTCCAGGAACCAGGAGACGGACTGTACCAGTGGTTTGGTCCAGGAACCAGGAGACGGACTGTAACAGTGGTTTGGTCCAGGAACCAGGAGACGGACTGTAACAGTGGTTTGGTCCAGGAACCAGGAGACGGACTGTAACAGTGGTTTGGTCCAGGAACCAGGAGACGGACTGTACCAGTGTTTTGGTCCATGTATTCTGCATGTATCTCAATGCAGAAGTAGAATCTGGCGCCACGAAGCCCGTTAATCCGTAAAAATCCATAAATCAGCCGCATGGCGTTATAAACCGCAGGGTTCAAAGCGTTAGAAAAAAGTCGCGACTTAACATCTGGAAAATACGGTCGTTCATCTGGTCTGACGGGACAAAGACTGAACTCCTTGTTATGAATACCAGACATCCCCAGGACAACACCACTGACACGGTGAAGCACGGTGGAGGCAGCATCACGCCATTTCCAAACAACTGGAGGCTGAACTGCCAGAGCTGTGAACACTTGTGATTTCTTTATTGGTAAACTTAAAAAAAAAAAAAAAAAAACTTCCCATGCCGTCATTACGAGGTATTGTATGTCGAATTTTGGAAAAGTAAATAAATAGATACTTTTTAAAAAAAAATCAATCCAAGGCTGTAACGTGACGCTATGTGGACAAAGTGGACGAGTCGTAGTGTCGGACCCTTTGAGATCAAGATCTCTTTCACATGTATTCTGACATGGCGGGGAATCGCCGCAGCACCTTCACAATAAAAGCTCAGCACGTTTATCCTCTGGTTTATTATTTTACCGACACGTTGCAGCGACACAAGTCCTAAACAACAACAAGTCACAGCAGCAGGGACACACTCTGGGCGTTTACATGTCGACATTTCAATCGGACGTGACGGCAGGAGTGAAGCAACTGGCAACCGGCAACCAGCAACCCAGCAACAGAACAAGTCCCGCCACTTTAAATGTAATCATATAAAAAGGTTTTCACAACCAAGTGCAGCTTATGTATCCTCGATTAATCAATCGGATGTCCACTACGCCTGTTTTTAATTAGTAAAATGCATAAACACTTAAAAAAATCCTACATTTCCAAGTGATGCAGTCTTTTCTGTATTATTACGCTACCGACTGCCGTCATTTCATTAGGGACCGGCAGGTCCCTTTTGTAATTTGTACGCCGCCGACAGTGGGTTAGGGTTAGGGTTAGCTCGGATAGCTCTCGGCCTAGCATTCCCGTTAGCATGCTAACAAACATTGTTCGATAGAGCTGAAATTTGGTAGGTGGCCTAATGGGGCCGCTGCGGTCACGAATCACTAGCTAATTAGCTGGTTTTGATGCCGTTTTTTTTCAAAATAAATGTCATTAAAAAAAAAACATTCAAACTTAAAAATTGATCATTAACCGGTCTAGAGGATCGTGCCCACCCCGACGGGCTTGAGCGAGGTCCCGGCCAACGCTGCTTGCAGCTTTAATTTCTTTACATTTTTTTTTAGATTGGCTCAAATATTTGGTCACATTCACATAATGGCTAAATTACATTTAAATGGACAGAATTCCTACGTCAGCGGCCGCTCCCATCTGGATCGGGAATGTCGGGAGTTAAAATGACAACAAAGACAAACTGGAATCCGTCAACGACCGGAGAGAGCCGAGCCGCTCCACACCGAATAAAGTGCAACGTGAAACATTTTCCTTTCGACTCTTTTTTTTCCGGTTAATATGCGATTAACTTACTGGCGAACGCGTCGGTAGATGAAACGCTGCAAAAGGAAAGGAGCGAGAAGGGGGAGGGGGGCGGGGCTACAGGCCGCACTGAGACTGCTGCCGGTGCCGCCGCACGCTACACATCTGGCTGAAGGACTGTCCGCAGCGCGAGCAGCTGTAGGGCTTCTCCTGCGTGTGCACGGTGCGGTGGCGCTTCAGGTGGCTGGACGAGATGAAGCTCTTGCCGCACAGCGTGCAGCGGTAGCGCCGCTCGCCGGTGTGGATGAGCAGGTGCACGCGCAGGTTGTTGGGCTGGGCGAAGCCCTTCCCGCAGTGGGGGCAGGTGTAGGGCCGCTCGCCCGTGTGCACCCGCCGGTGCAGCTCCAGGGCGGTGGCGCCGGGGAAGACGCGGCCGCACACCGCGCACGCCACGGGCTCCTTGGCGGCCGCGCCGCCCCGGTAGGGCCGCCGCTGGGCGGCGGAGGGAGCCGCGGGGGGTGGGGGCAGGGGAGGGGGAGGTGGAGCAGTCACGGCGGTAGCGGTGGCGGCCGTCGCCATGTCAAAGGAGGCGGCGAACACCGCCATCTCGTGGGCGCCGCCGGCGAAGAGCATGGTTGGGGGGCTGTCTAAGCTGTCCACCCCCTGCGAGGGGAAGGAGGCGGTGGGGTGTCCGCTCTCCGCGCCGCCCAGGCCCAGCTGGGCCACCGCGTAGGCCGCGCCAAGATGGCTGACGCGCTCCTGCATCCAGGCCAGGTCCAGGCTCAGGCTGCCAAGGCGCTCCGGACTGGGCTGGTCCGAGGCCGGGGGGGCCGGCAGCTGGGAGGAGGGGTTCACTTCTTCTTCTAATTCTTCTTCTTCTTCCTCCGCGCCGTCGTCATTCTGGATCTCCGGCTTCGGCGCGCCGTCCGGGCCCGGCGGCGTGGAGCCGCCGCAGAGAGGCTTGCAGGCTTTACGTTTGACTCGAGGCATTCCGGTCTGGTCCGCCGCGGAGTCCGAGGGGTGGGAGGGGGGCTGCGGCGCCGAGAAGGTGGCGGGGGCGGGGTCCAGGGCCGGGTCGGCCGGGGGCTCGTCCTGACCGGAGTCCAGGGCTGAAAGAAAACAGAACCATCAAGGACACTGCTGACGCGGAGGAACCTCACTTCACGAGGACGACACAGCGGAACCTCACTTCACGACGACGACACAGCGGAACCTCACTTCACGAGGATGACACAGCGGAACCTCACTTCACGAGGACGACACAGCAGAACCTCACTTCACGAGGACGACACAGCAGAACCTCACCTCACGATCACGACGCAGCCGAACCTCACTTCGCGAGGACGACACAGCGGAACCTCACTTCGCGAGGATGACGCAGCGGAACCTCACTTCACGAGCACGATGCAGCGGAACCTCACTTCACGAGGACGACACAGCGGAACCTCACTTCACGAGGACGACGCAGCGGAACCTCACTTCACGAGGACGACGCAGCGGAACCTCACTTCACGAGGACGACGCAGCGGAACCTCACTTCACGAGGACGACCCAGCTGAACCTCACTTCACGAGGACGACCCAGCTGAACCTCACTTCACGAGGACGACACAGCAGAACCTCACTTCACGAGGACGACACAGCATCCTACTTTTCTGTTGTTTTTTTACATCAGAAGTGCGCTGAGCTCTGCACCGGTCAGAACCTTTATCCGGCTTCACTGGACAGACAAAGCGTCGTCTTGCAGGATCAATGAACAGACTTCAGGAAACCAGAACCACCAGAGCAGGATTACCTGACGCCAGGCTGCACTCCGCCCTGATGTTCACCTCCACCTTCAGGTCCAGGTTGCACTCGTCCCCCTCCTCTCTCTCCTGCTTGACCAGCGGCGCCACCTTGGCGCCGTCCTGCTGGACACAGTGAGGAACCAACATTCACCCGGCACTCGTCTGGGAAAACCAACACAATCTGGTCATGTGATCTAAATGTATCTTGACAATTGTGGAGATGAAGATTTTTTTTTTTTTTTTTTTTTAAACACTTTAATAGCAACAGACACGACAGTGACCACGAGAAGCCAGTATCCGAGATCTGTTTTAAGACTAAGCTCATTAATTTTATGTTTGTTTGGACAAAACATATTTGAAGTTAATATTTTATAAAGAAAAGTAAATATGCTATAGTTGGTGGCTTGCAGTCAGTTACTGTCTCAACCTGGGGGGAATAAAAAGCAGTTGAACTTGAAAGAGTACTGAAGAGAGGACATATAGTTCAGAAGGGTCTACGTTACCTGCTGAGGCGGGAGGAAGGGTTTGTCTTCAGAGGGGACAGGAAGCAGCCGGGCGCCAGGCAGGTGGACGTCAACCCCTGAAAAACGACACGCGTCAACATGTGCTTGTGCTTTTTCTTCCTTCTAGATAAGTGTTTTTTCCTCTCTCTGGCTTTATTTACACTAGAAGAAGAAGAAACTTTATTTGTATAGCACCTTTCGCAGAAAAAATCACAAAGTGCTTCACAGAGGCATAAAAAACAACAAAATAGTACAGACAGAATTAAGATAAAACCAATCGGAGCCATATCAACTAAAACCTTGTCTGCACAGCCGTGTTTTCAGCTGCTTCTTAAAAGAATCCACAGAGTCAGCTCCACGCAGCGACAAAGGAAGGTCATTCCACCATTGAGGAGCAACATCTTCAAAGGACAAGTCCCCTCTGGCTTTGAAGTGGGTCCATTGACAGTGAGGAGGTTCTGGCCCAAGAACCTCAGGAAGCGACCGGAGGAGTACCAGGGGCACAACAAGTCAGACACATATTTAGGAGCCTGATCGTGCAACGCTCTAAATGTCAGAACTAAAATCTTGAATTCAATTCGAAATTTGATGGGGAGCGAGGGCAGAACACTGTTTTTCAACCGGAACTGTTTGAAGCAGAATCGGAGCCGGAAGGAAGAAACTCCAGAAAAGTTCAGACTCTGCGGCTCCAATTGAAAAAGTGGAGGAGGAAAGTGAGGAAGACTTTTTCTTCACCTCTTCATACGCAGATTACCGTTAGAAAACCATTAGAAATGGAATTTTGAATGATGTGGATGAACGGGGGTCACCGTTCAGCTGTGAAGCAGATTACCTCGTAACACCTGTTACTGCCGGACAGGCTGCGGCCGCTCCGCGAGCGGCGCCGCGGCCCGCCGCAGGCACGCGCGCCCCGTGTTTACCTTCGGGCGGCCTGAAGTGGTGGATCCGCCTGCGCATCTTGCGCTCGTAGCTGCGCACCTTGACGTCCATCTCGCGCAGCTTGTGCCGCAGAGCGTCCTTCTCCGTGTCGCTCCGCTGCCGCTCGCGCTCCATCTGCGCGCGCAGCGCCGCGTAGCCGTCGTCCACGAGCTTGCAGATCTCCGCCACCGCCGAGTTGGCCAGGATCTCGATGATGGAGGCGATCTGCGCCTGGAAGCCGCCGGGGTCCGCCATCACCGCGGGGCTGTGGGGGCTCTGCAGCGGGGGGCGGGGGTCGACAGGTCCGGGCGCCGCCGCTGAGGGTCCGGGTACATCCAGCCGATCCGCGCGCGCCTCTGTTGTGACTCCGAGGCAGTGCTGGTGTCGCCTGATGATGACGTCACCGTGTTGTCCCGTCCAGGTAGGAGGAGGAGGAGGGATCCAACCCTCTTCCCCAGACTACACTGTGCTTTGATTAAATATATATATATATATATATATATATATATATATATATATATATATATATATATATATATATATATATATATACTTCTTGTAATTTTTAACATCTTTACACCTCCGACATTTTAAGATCGTTTTGTGATAAATATTGTTCTCAAACTAATATTTGAATGTGACGGCGGTCAAGTCTGATAACTTTATTTACTGATAATCTGGCAAATTGTGTACTTGAGGCCCTGCTGACGTCGAAAACACAAGTATAGAATGCAACAGAATAGAACAGAGAGTAAAAGATAGTATAAATAAGCACATTGAAAACTAGAACTGCACTCGGCAGAGCGCAAACCTTCATCACCATGGAAACCAGTGGATTTAACGAAGGTTATTTGATCCACCACAGCGTTTGAATCGCCTCACGTTACCACTGATCGACTCACACGTTCACACTTGATATTTGACCGTTACCGCTGACCAGGGTAATGACGTCACTGCATCGCGTGGCCAATCAGAGGATAGGGAATTGAACGCCGAATGTTTTGGTTTGACATCAATCGTCTTTGGATAAAGACAAATATTTCCTGAAACTTTCATGCAATTCTGGCCAACAGTTTTTGCGAAAGCGAGGAGACAGACGCTGATCTCCTTTAATCTCCATCAGGTGCCTCTCCCATCTGCTTTGTATGAGATTTATTTTTACAGTTTTGGGGGATTTATTCAGAAATGGTTTGTTGTTAAGGGGTTGATGACAAATCATCCCTGAAGATTTCATGCAATTGTGTTGAATAACTTTCACAAAAACTTAGTTAAATCGAACAGACACAAAACCAATAAATAAATAAATAAGTGTGATTGATCCTGTCATGTCGCCAGTTAATTATCACATCTGTGTCAGGCAGTCATGAAAAACACATGTTTTTTTTTAAGGTTTTAATTTTAAAAAAGTATAAATACTGTTGAGGTGAACGTTGAAAACAGACTTTTGTGCAGTGCGATCCTCCGACTGTGACGCTCCGTCAGCAGCAGCTCGTCGTTTGAGGCGGCGTCACTGAGATTCAACAAGCAAATACAAAAAAAAAAACAACAAAAGAAGCTGCTTGACGAAAAGTAGGTCACAGAGATTTCAAATGAAACACAACATTTAGGAAATGAAAAAGCTCAGGAGCTCAAAACAAAGAGAAACCGCGGTCGGAAATTAATTAAATTGTTATTTGGTTGCAAATTTGACTTTTCAAATACATTTTGCATTTAATTATTTTTGTGTATTTCCAAAGATACAAACACAAAGTTCTCCTGGAGTTAAATTCAACCTTTACGATCCAACTTCTCAGGCTTGTCTGACTTCATATATGCAGGCTGCCGTGTAAATGAAGGTGTTCACTGATGTACTTGGATTACAATCGACATCTTCATGTTTTCTTATGGCTTTAGTCTCTGGAATATGATCCTCATGTCTCGTAGTCAGGCTGCCTTTTCAATTTAATCTGAAAAACCCACGAAGAATGACATGAAAACCTGAAGTTTTTTCCAGAACAAAATCAAATCACTTCTTTGCTTTGCTTGTCATCATCAGTTAAATTTGATCAAATTCCTTCAACACCTTTCTGAGTCACCTTGTTAACCGAGAGATCGACAGCAATACAAACCTTTTTCAAACTACAACTCACACTTTCCAAAATATGCACAAAACATGAGATAAAGGCCTTTTGTCACTTTCTCATTTCTGCTGTGTCGAATTTCTTTCTGTTTTGGAAGCATTGAAGTGACGACAGTTGAAATTGAGTTTTGTTCTGTGGTCACACAGTGACATCTAGTGGTCCAACACGGTATGCATGTTATATTTTAATATAGTTATTTAGTAGTCCCTCATTAGTGCCCAGAGGGGAGATTTCTTTACCATAATGACTCGTCGGCTGGCAGCCACACAGACGGGAGCTGAGGGGACCCACACTGGACGTTTTCTTTTTTTTTTTGGAGAACATGCAAACTCACAGAGAAAAGGCCCCGGTCGGCATGTGAACCGGAACATTGGCCATCTCGCTGCGAGGCGCTGACCGCTGCACCAATAGAAATCTCTAAGCATTTAGAAATGTGAGACCACGTCTCCCGTGGGAGGCAAAATTACAAAACTGTACGTGTTTCCAGTAGGGGGCAGCAGTGTGCCCGCTGTGCTCGGCGGTCTGTAGTAGCGCCGCCGCCGCCGCCGCCGGCCGCTCACTTCCCGGCGTGGACGCTCTGGTGGCGGACCAGGTTCCCCAGCACGGAGAAGCTCTTCCCGCACTGCGTGCAGCTGTAGGGCCTCTCGCCGGTGTGCACCGCCTGGTGCACCTTCAGGCTGCAGGCCTGCGAGAAGCGCTTCCCGCACAGGCCGCAGCTGTAGCGCTTCTCGCCCGTGTGCACGCTCATGTGCCGGTTGATGTGGCTGGACTGCGAGAAGCGCTTCCCGCACTGGCCGCAGCTGAAGGGCTTCTCGCCCGTGTGCACCCTCTGGTGGGTCTTCAGCTGGTGCGGGTGGAGGAAGGGCTTCCGGCACAGGTGGCAGTGGTAGACGCGCTGGCCGGCGTGCGTGCGCTGGTGCACCAGCAGGTCCCTGGAGGTGGAGAAGAGGCGGCTGCAGTGCTGGCAGCTGAAGCAGCGCTCGGCGCTGCCGCCGCTGCACTCCGACGAGCCGCTGGCGTACCCCGAGGTGGAGGAGTGGCCCGAGGCGCTCAGGAAGGGGAAGGACGAGGCGGCCGGCGGCGCCGGCGGGTGTTTGCGAGGGGGGGCCAGGGACAGGGCCACCTCCGGGGAGGAGAAGAGGTCGTCGAAGGAGCACGAGTCCAGGGGGCCGGGGTCCACCTGTGCCGCCTCGCCGGCCGCGGGGAGGCTTTTGGCGAGGGCGCCGCTGCCGACAGCGAACGCCCGAGACCACGGCGGCTGAGCCTCCAGCTTGACGGCGGCCGTCCAGTCCTCACACTTCTCCCCGCAGCTCAGCTCCGACAGCGCCGCGTCCTCCGCACACCGGCCCCCCGCCGGGGCCCGTCTGGGGCCGTCTGCTGCCGGAGGAGGAGGGTACGGACCCGACACCCCCCCCGGAGAGCCGCCTGCGGAGACCCGAGGCCGAGCTGCACCTAAACCAGGACAGAGGAAGACGTTGACCTGCAGGGAAACTCGTCTTGAGCCGGAATCCAGCATCGCTTCAAAATGTCCCGTTTTACATTAATACGTCATTACAAGAAACTTTGTCCAGAGTCTTATGAGTCTCATATAAAAGCAGACCATAGGAATCGGCCACGCATGTAAAATAATCCCGGATGAACCATAATAAATGTAATGAACAAAAATGTATTTATTTATTTCATTTTGGAATGCAGTGACCAGTAGTTACAACTTCTTTAGTTATGAAAGTGAACCGTGTCTCCATGTTTACGTACTGGACGATTACGTAACGCAGCCGTTTACTGCTGAATCATAATCAACAAGTTGAAGTTTCCCTCTAAAATCCTCTCCGGACTGTTAAAGATCATTGAACCTGTGAAGGTTCAATGATCTTTAAGAGACTGATGGTCATCACATGAGATCTACGTCGTAGGAGCTGCGTCTCAGATACGGGACGGATTTAATCATCAGTGAACCAGGGGGAGTTTTGGCTTTTCAACGCCAGAAACCCCCATCAAATATGGCCGACCGCTATAGGGCTAGGGTTGCATGAGCTAGCGTCCCATAAACTGCTTGGATGTTTAACCAAATTTAAAAACGGAAAGGAAACGCAATGTTTTGGCCCCGATAAGGCAGCAACGCCTTGTTAAGTTTGAGAAAAGTTCAGAATTTCCCCAGCAACGTCCTCACCGCGGGGGGTCGGACGGCACGAGCCGGGGTTTTAGAATTTCCCCACTCTGGGACCACCTTGGGAGCCACTATGAAAAAGTGAGGGTTGCAGGGACTCTGGGCGCTGTTGCCGTGGAAACAGGCCCCAAACAGTTTCACTTGTTCTAGTTAATGAACAGGACATGAGGCCATTTAAATTTATCAGCATTCAAAGTAGAAATATTGCGAAATGTCCCGGTGGTGAGTGTTCGTACCGCTGCAACTCAAGGTCTGGTCGTCCTGCAGCAGGCGGCAGCTGGTCAGATCTTCCTCCACCACCTCCTCCTTAACCTGCAGCGCTTCCAGCTCCACGAGCTCCGCCCTCACCACGACCTCCTGATCTCCTGGCCCCGCCCTCACCACGACCTCCTGGTTTAGTGGCTCCGCCCTCGGCAGGACCTCCTGGTCTCCTGGCTCCGCCCTCACCACGACATCCTGGTTTAGTGGCTCCGCCCTTGCCAGGACCTCCTGGTCTCCTGGCTCCGCCCTCACCACCACGACCTCCTGCTCTCCTGGCTCCGCCGGCTGACACACAGAAAAAAGGTCTTCCGTTTGAGTGACTACTTACAATTGAAAATCGTTTAACTTTTGAGAGGGAAGAGAAGCCGACCTTCGACTGATCGGGGATTTTCTCCTGACTTGTGGACTTGAGAGCTGCAGAGTCGTGTTCGTCTCCAAACTGATGATCTGTGGAGAGAAAACAAGGAGGTCGTTATCATAAGTTCATCAGCATGTAAGAATCTGCATTAGACTACAACCTCAAACATCCGATCCACTTAGATTTGAGTACTTTTTTACAGATATTGTAAAAACAGAAGAAACGGAGCAGTCGAATGTGAACACGCCTCCATTCAGTCTTTTTTCTGTGTTCTCATTTCAGTGAACGCTGGAGGTCCTCATGTGACAGGAGGACAACATCCTCTGCAAAAAGCAGAGATCCGGGTGAAGAGCTGGTCCGTGGTTCCAAGGCCAGGATGGAAACCCACTTGTTCCTCCGGTATCTGAGGTTCCACTATCGTCTCCACACACACTTTCCCAGGGAGGCTGAGAACCGTGAAGCATCGATAGTTGCTACACACACTCTGGTCCACCGAAGCAACTGTGGGAAACTCATCCTCTCCTGGGGCTTTGCCACCAAGGAGTTGTTGGACTACCCTGGTGTCCGTATTGAGCTGCAATCACAGGTACCAAGGATCTTCCTGCCATCACCGCTTCCACAATGGAGGACTTGGACAGAGTCCATTCAGACTCCAGGTCATAAACAGCCGACTCATGTGGACTCTTATCTATTTATCTTTTATATATATATAGCATGGAGGTTAAAACTGATATATGCAGTGTAATATTTAGTGCTACATACCACAGTGACCTGTGTTTATGTGTGTGTGTCACAACAGTGTGATGTATACCTGTCATTGCTGTGTGGAGGCAAAAGCCCGCGCTCCTGAGGAATGCTGGGTAATGTGGTTCTGTTAATAAAGCCTTTGTTCTAAGGCACCCAGTTGCGGTCCTCCTAATTGAAACATAATATTTAGGCCAATAAAAATCTATATTTTTTAATAATTCCCATCAATAGAGTGGGATTGGTGGGGTGTATCATATTAAATTAATTAGATCCATATCATATCTCATAACTGATTGATTCTTTGATTAAAAAAAAAAAAAAAAAAAACAAGTCGCTCCTCGTTGACTTCTAAAAAATAAATGAACATCACAGCGAACCAGTCGTTTGAGCGGCTCCTGACGGCTCCTCAAGATCCAGCTCCCGAGGAGAAGCCCGTAACACCGGAAGGACGTCCGTCATCAGCTAACACGGGAACGAGGAGATCCGAAACACCCTGCCAGTGTCAGGTACGACATGAAGCAAGGCTGGTGGAGACGAGTGGCCGGCGGCCGGAGCTCACCTGTCCGTGAACAGGTGACGAGCAGCGGCGGGAGGGGCTCCCCGTGGGGCCGCGGCCCCGCACGCACCTCCATCAGCCGCAGGCGGCTCTTCAGCGCGAGGTTCTCCCTCCGGCAGCGGGACACCTCGAGCCGCAGGCCGGCGAAGCCGTCGTCCACCAGCTGGCAGATCTCCGCCACCGCCGCGTTGGCCAGCACCTCCATGATGGAGGCCAGCTGGGAGTGCAGGTTCGTGTAGGCGGCCATGCCGTCGGTCGGTACCGGGTACCGGTTGCCGGTTACCGGGCGATGAGCAGCCTGCGGCCGGGCCTCTGTTCACGGCTTATCTCATCGGTCCAGCAGCGGCCCCCCTCCGGCTGATGGAGCATCTGGATGATGGATCATCTGCGGCGCCTCTTCTCCTCAGCGACGGTTTGTTTACATCCGCGTTGCTTCTTCTTCGTGTGAAGGATTTCCGGTAGATGTGGGTTTGTATCGCCACCTACTGCAGCGGAGCGGCACGTCTGCGAAGTCTTCAAACTCAGTGGTAAAAACAACCGAAATTATGATAAATAATTGTTAATATACGTTTATGATTCACCTTCTGTGGTCAATGTGATACAAATGGAAGCAAAATATATTTTTAATAAAATGCATCGGTGACATTTTTGTGCTTTCTGATCCATTTTATTGACTTCTTCCTCTTTACTTGATTTCACATTGCTATTTGAATGTTTTATCTGTATTTCATTGTGGTTTAAAAATAAAAATCATTATTCTAGTGATTTTGACATTTTTATTTTCTTCCTCAATTGTGATTGTCCATGCTAATGTTTCTATATCGGGGGTTTTTCCTTGCTTTTTGGTCGTTATTTGTTTTTTCTTGTACTTACTGTATTTAATCCACTTTAACTTCTATGAAAAGTGCCATACGAAATAAGTTTGAGTAATTTATTGATCTAGGGGAAACAAAAGTATATGTGACATAAAAATGCAAGTGTGAGTGCCGGAGCTGAAAAACCAGCTCAACTGTAATTCTGAAATGTAAGAAAAAGTCAAAGGACGAGTAGTTTAAGCAAAAGTTAAATGAGATAAAGTTAACGGACTGGTAGTTTCACAAAAATGTATGGAAGTGAAGCACGGTGGCGGCAGCATCATGCTGCAGGGACGGTACAGAGGGTTACGACTGATGCAGAGATGAACGGAAAAGTCCAGAGATCCAGGAGGAAAACCTGAACCAACCTGGACATTTACTTTGAAACTACTTGAAACTTTGAAATATCGTGACTGTTTTAACTTTATTTGATCCTGGAATCTCCCGAAACACACTGAGATCATTTTAAATAAACAAACGGATTAAATTGTGTTTAATCTAAATGCCGCAAGCTTTTTCTCCTCACTGACTTGATAATATTTGTGTTGTTGTTAAATCGTGAGCTTCTTGCAGACTGCCGAGTCGTCGTCGGGGAGAAGCCGGAACCTCCGCCCGCAGACGGAGGTTTTCCCGCGGGGCTACTTGGCGGCGTGCAGCGCCTGGTGGCGGATGAGGTTGCTGAGGAAGGAGAAGTTCTTTCCGCACTTGTCGCAGTGGAACCTCTTCTCGCCCGTGTGCACGCTCTGGTGCACCTTCAGGTTGGTGGAGGTGGAGAACTGCTTGCCGCAGTGGGGGCAGGGGAAGGGCCTCTCGCCCGTGTGCACCATCAGGTGGCGCTTCAGGCTGCAGAACTGTCCGAAGCTCTTCCCGCACTGGGCGCAGCGGTACGGCTTCTCGCCCGTGTGCACGCGCTCGTGGATGCGCAGCTGGCACTGGTGGGCGTAGCGGCGCGAGCAGAAGGTGCAGGCGAAGGGGAGGAAGGGCGGTGGCAGCGGCGGCGGGGGCGGGGCCGGGCCGTGGAGCCACTGGTGCTGGGAGGCCGCCGTTCCCATGGCAACGGGCAGGACGTCGAAGGCCGGGACGGAGCCGCCGTATTCTGCGCCGGCGTCGAACGCGGCGGCGCCCGGAGGCGCCTGCAGCAGCGCCGCTCCGTCGTCGTCTCCTCCACCACCTCCTCCTCCTCCTCCTCCTCCTCCTCCTCCTCCTCCTCCTCCTCCACCCGGCTCGGGGCCGGCGGGGAAACGGAGCGTGGCTGGGCGGAGTGACGCGGTGAATGTGGAGCACGTGGGCCGATCGTCACGCTGCCGCCGCGGCGACTCACCTGCACACAAACACCGACGGTTACAAACACCGGGAGCGGCGTGGGCCGCGGCCATGAGCAAGGCAGCAACTTCTTCCACCAACTTATATATATATATATGAGGAGGCGACGACGCGTTTGGCCAGACTTCAGACGTGAATGAAAGGAAGCTGCTCTGCTTTGTCTGGACACTGGAGGCTCCCCGAGGAGGGGGGGGGGTACACTGCATGTAAACATTAGTTTGCTGGTTGGGTTCCACCCCCCCCCCCCCCCCCCCCCCCTCAAAGGAACCGTCAAAGACTTTGTTTTTATTTTCTGGATGCGACACTCCATTTATAAATGATAGCATATTTTGGAAAACTTGAAATGATTTAAACATTTCAGAATTTATGGTTAAAAATATATCAAAAGGGAGAAAAGCGATCATACACATTTTACATTATACGCTCTAAGTGAAGTATTTTAATTTGAAAGTCATCTTGGGTTATAAGAACTCCAAGTCACAAACCAAACTATGAAAATGGTTTGAAACGCAGAACTTCGAGTCCTCATCCAAGATGGTGGCCGTGCTCCACTTATATATCAACTTATATATGTTGATGGGAGAAACACTCTTGGAAAAACAAAAAACGAAATCCTGCGATCAGTTAAAATTGGAAGCAGTGATCTTTGGAATCAACGCAAGCAGCAAACTAATAACATCCCAATATTTCAGGATCCGTTCAGGCCGTCAGGCCTACAAACTACCGTATCGATCAGACAGTGATCCCCTCTGTGGCCACCAGGTGTCACTGTGTCACAACAGAACCGCAGTGGTCCAGAAGCCGGGGCCGTACCTTGGTCTCGGTCCAGGCCGTGGTCCAGTCTGCTCCGGCCGCTCGCACTCGTCTGAGCCTGGACAGGAAGAAGACGGAGGAGTTTAGCGGAGAACGGACTTCACTTCACTGGAAATGAATGTCGGGAACTCACAAGAAATCTTCTTTATATTTGGTGGCGCACATGAGACACGCATGTGAATTAAGTCTGAGTATTGTGATGAAAATATGTGATAAATATAAAGTATATAAAGTTTCTGATGTAATGCCTATGTTTTGGGATTTGTACTAACTTTGTTCTTTCTCTCTTATTCTCTTCAGTTTTTATTTTTCCCCCAAAAGAACTATTGGATTCTGATCATTTTTAAAGTTAAATCTATTTTTTCTTCTACGTGCACCTGAATGTTGATTCACTGTTACACGTCCAGCATTTAACACTTGATCTTGGTTTGAGGGTTTAATTTCTTCCCCTCGTCCTCCGTCTGCTCAGACCTCCTGCGTCTCTGACTCGTCTGTAGCTCATCCGTGACTCGTCCGTAGCTCGTCTCTGACTCGTCTGTGGCTCGTTTGTAGCTCGTCTCTGGCTCGTCTGTGACTCATCGGTAGCTCGTCTCTGGCTCGTCTGTGACTCATCGGTAGCTCGTCTGTGGCTTGTCTGTAGCTCGTCTGTAGCTCGTCTGTGGCTCGCTTGTAGCTCGTCTGTGGCTCGTCTGTAGCTCGTCTCTGGCTCGTTTGTAGCTCGTCTGTGGCTCGTTTGTAGCTCGTCTCTGGCTCGTCTGTGACTCATCGCTAGCTCGTCTGTGGCTCGTTTGTAGCTCGTCTGTGGCTCATCCGTGACTCGTCCGTAGCTCGTCTATGGCTCGTCTGTGGCTCGTTTGTAGCTCGTCCGTAGCTCGTCTCTGACTCATCCGTAGCTCGTCTGTGGCTCGTCTGTAGCTCGTCTGTGGCTCGTCTGTGGCTCGTTTGTAGCTCGTCTGTGGCTCATCCGTGACTCGTCCGTAGCTCGTCTCTGATTCGTCTGTGGCTCGTCCGTAGCTTGTCTGTGGCTCGTTTGTAGCTCGTCTCTGGCTCATCTGTAGCTCGTCCGTGGCTCGTCCGTAGCTCGTCTCTGACTCGTCTATGGCTCGTCTGTGGCTCGTTTGTAGCTCGTCCGTAGCTCGTCTGTGGCTCGTCTCTGACTCATCCGTAGCTCGTCTGTGGCTCGTCTGTAGCTCGTCTGTGGCTCGTTTGTAGCTCGTCTGTGGCTCGTTTGTAGCTCGTCTGTGGCTCGTCCGTAGCTCATCTGTAGCTCGTCCGTAGCTCGTCTATGGCTCGTCTGTGGCTCGTTTGTAGCTCGTCCGTAGCTCGTCTGTGGCTCGTCTCTGACTCATCCGTAGCTCGTCTGTAGCTCGTCTGTGGCTCGTTTGTAGCTCATCTGTGGCTCGTTTGTAGCTCGTCTGTGGCTCATCTCTGACTCGTCCGTAGCTCGTCTGTGGCTCGTCTGTTGCTCCCCAGCCGACCAATCACGGCCAGCAACCGGCCTTATAAACGAAGCGTTGCAGCAGGGAAGACAAGCTCGTCTTCAGTCTGTCTTTATCAGGCGCTGACGTCTCTGACGTCTTCGAGGACGTGGGTCAGGGGGACTCGGGGGACTTTTCACTCCCGTAAGAATTGTTGTTGAAAACATGGGGTTCCTGTGCCGGAGCCTCCGTCACTGTTCTGTGAGAAACCAGCTTCTTGTTTCACTTTGGTTTGATTAAAGACATCGAGGCCTGGTTTTATTGCAGCTCTAATGTTTTGGGGCACGACCCTCAGTCCCAACCTCCATTTTTAATAAATCACTTTCTTTTGTCACACCACTTTGACTCCTTTCAATTATTTTTTTTACCGCAGGAGGAGCAGCGCCGCGGCGGCGGTAAATCTATCTTTAGCGACGCTCCTCCTCTCCGTCGCTTCGTGAGAATTCAGACGGTCGCCATCACGGTCCGGGGTTCACACACTCACTTTCACCAACCTTCAAAATAAGAGCACCGAGAGATTCCCAGGTGTCCGTTAAGCGTCTTACTGTGGCTTCATTGAACACGTGGGGGGGCCTGATTCCCCCCCCCCCCCGTGACCTTTGACCCCAAGGAAGAAGTGTTTTTATCAAGTGTTTGCTCAGGTAGCAGCTTCATGGCTCAACACTCTTATTGTGAAACATTTCAGCAGGACGGAACAAAGAGCCGAACCAAACACAGTCAGACCGAGGTTCTGTATTCATATTGTGTCACATCTTCCAACGTTCTCAGGGGAACGCAAAATAAAGAAATGGGACAAAGACCTCTTAGAGGCGCGAAATAGTTTGAACCCAAACAAGCGTTCAGAATCTGAAGACAAGTTGTATCGACAGAAGAGTTGAGGAGAAAAATAAAATAGGAAAAAGTGGATTTCCGGCGGCGGCTGTCAGGTTGAACTAAAGAGCTGCTTCACAGTGTCCCGGCCTCCACAGGGGGTCTGGTCCTCAGAGGGCCCAGCTCAGTCCTTTCACTACAACAACAACAACAACAACAACTATCCAAGGCTAAAAACAACAGTTTATTCAGCTCCTTGAGGCTGCTTGTCGTCGGACTAAAGAATCAAATCAAGAAATAAACCTTAACGCTCTCAATCATCCAGACCTGGAAAAACTAATCTAACACATTTATTTTCACGACTGTTTGAAAGAAAAAACAAAACAAAACAAAACAACAAACGGAGCACAGAAACTCGGCTTCTCACTGCGTCTAAAACACGAATCGTTGAAGAGTCCAGCGCGTTTCAGGGCGTCGACGTCTCAACGATCATTTTGTGACTCGTCACACCGAGACCGCCGTTTTCTACTTGACTTAACGGATCGAAAAGTTACATTTCCTGTCATAAAGTTCCCGTCCGACTCGACGCTTCAGAACATAAAGATACTTTAACCCCAGAAGCTCAAACACTTGATTTGAGAAGAACTAAGGAAAGTACCTGTTTATGCAGCAAGAACTTTTTGCTTGATACCAAATCTTGAAATAAGATTTTTTTTTTTTCTCGATTTAAGATTATACTGTAAAATCAAGGACATAAAATAAGCGAATATCTTTTAAAAACAATCCAAATTGTCTCTCGTGTCTAAAAAATATGATTTTAAATCATGGCAGGTGCCAATACTAAGAATTCCTGGTAGAGACACTAGAACCTCCTCAGCCCTTCTCCAGCTCTTCAGTTATCATGTGGTTCCATACGGCTTCACCCTCCGGTGTTTCGGTTTCACTGGTTCCCCTGTTAACTGGTGCCTCCTGCCTCCAGCCGCTGGCGGCAGCTGATGATCAAAGGGAACGTCAGGAACCAGGAGAGCAGCCGGTCGAGGGACGAACGCGTGGCGGAAAAGACTAAAGGGGACGAGTGGAAAAGTGCCAAAGCTGAAGACAGCCGGTCGTCCCGGGGGGACAGCCGGTCGTCCCGGGGGACACGTAGAGACGACGTACCGCCGCTCTGGTTCTCCGTCAGTTCTTAAAGTCACGAGCCCGACGTCGTGTCACAGAGAGAAGAAGAAGACGACAAACGTTCATCACGTGATTGTTTTTCTAACAAGTTCACCTCCTGCCGTCGCAACGGCCTTCAAATGTTCTGCTTCTCGTTACGAGTTCTTTGGACTCGAGCTCAGAGGACGGAGGTCCCGGGGACAAAGTCCCCGTTACTGTCCTGGTTGTGTGAGGACGGAGGACGGAGGTTAAAGTCCCGGTTGTGCGAGGACGGAGGTTGCAGGTTAGAGTCCTGTGAGGACGGAGGACGGAGGGTAAAGTCCTGGTTGTGTGAGGACGGAGGTTGCAGGTTGCCGGTTAAAGTCCTGGTTGTGTGAGGACGGAGGTTAAAGTCCCGGTTGTGCGAGGACGGAGGACGGAGGTTGCCGGTTAGAGTCCCAGTTGTGTGAGGACGGAGGTTGCAGGTTGCAGGTTAGAGTCCCGATCTCTGCTGTGTGTTGAGCAGGCCCCCCCGGCCCCCCCGGCCCCCCCTGGCCCCTCCCCGGCCCCCGCGCCGTGTGCTGGATCTTCTGGTGCCTCTTCAGGTTGCTGGGGTGGGAGAAGCGGCGGCTGCAGACGCCGCAGCTGAAGGGCCTCTCGCCCGTGTGCACGTTGCGGTGGATGTCCAGCTGACTCTGGCACACGAAGCTCTTGCCGCAGAGCACGCAGGCGTAGGGCTTCTCGCGGCGGTGCCGCGCCACGTGCTTGTGCAGGTCGGCCTCCAGGAAGAAGCGCTTGGCGCAGCTGGTGCAGCCGTACGGCCGCTCCATGGTGGCGGCGCGGTAGAAGGACAGGCGGAGGTCGGCGGGGGGCGTCCCCGGAGGGGGGAGGGGGGGGGGGCCGCGCCGGGCGGAGGTCCGACTCCAACCTGGCGCACTGAATCATGGGAGACGTCGTCCGCTCTCTCCTGGCGGCGTCGGGCCACGCCGACGGCTCTCCTCCGTCGATGACGATCACGTCGGCCTCGGGGGGTTTGGGCGCGGCGGGCCGCGGACCCGGCCTGCCGCCGCGGAGCGGCGCGGCGCCGGCGTGGCCGCGTGCGAGCCGCGGCTGGGAGCCGTGCGGTGAGTCATTGCTGCTGTCAGTTGCAGGTGTCATGGCGGCGTCAGATCCACTGACCTCCGTGTCGCTGTGGCGGCCGCCCGGCCGGCCGGGGCTGGAGGCCTGCGGGGCGGCAGCGGCGCCGCCTCCGGTGCTCTGCGCCTCGTGGTCGGCAGGTCTGATGTCTGTGGCGCCCTCCACCTTCACGATGAGCAGCTCCGCCTCCTCCTCCACCTCCTCCTCCGGCTCTGCAGACTGAGAGGAAACCAGCGTCAGCCTCCGTCACCCACACCAGCCTCAACAAGCCTCCGCCACCCAAACTAGCCTCAACAAGCCTCCGTCACCCAGACCTGACTCAACAAGCCTCCTTCACCCAGACCTGACTCAACAAGCCTCCGTCACCCAGACCTGACTCAACAAGCCTCCGTCACCCAGACCTGACTCAACAAGCCTCCGTCACCCAGACCTGACTCAACAAGCCTCCTTCACCCAGACCTGACTCAACAAGCCTCCGTCACCCAGACCAGCCTCAACAAGCCTCCGTCACCCACACCACCCTCAACAAGCCTCCATCACCCAGACCAGCCTCAACAAGCCTCCGTCACCCAGACCTGACTCAACAAGCCTCCATCACCCACACCAGCCTCAACAAGCCTCCGTCACCCACACCACCCTCAACAAGCCTCCATCACCCAGACCAGCCTCAACAAGCCTCCGTCACCCAGACCAGCCTCAACAAGCCTCCGTCACCCAGACCTGACTCAACAAGCCTCCATCACCCAGACCAGCCTCAACAAGCCTCCGTCACCCACACCACCCTCAACAAGCCTCCGTCACCCAGACCAGCCTCAACAAGCCTCCGTCACCCACACCAGCCTCAACAAGCCTCCGTCACCCACACCACCCTCAACAAGCCTCCGTCACCCACACCACCCTCAACAAGCCTCCGTCACCCAGACCAGAGTCTCTTTCTACAGTTTTTTTAGCAAATCAGACTCAGAATTCTGACTTTTGTCTCTGAAGTTTAAATTTATTTCTAAAAGTGACAAAACGTCGGACCTGAGAGACGGAAAATACTGTAACGACCTCACCTCACCTCACCTCACCTCACCTCACCTCACATGTCTGTTGAAGATATGTATTTCTTCATTGATCTAAGGTTTAGAGACAGTGAATTTGGGGTTCTCATCATCTGTGAGCCACAATCATCCAAATGTCAAGAAATAAAAGCTTGAACTATTGATTCTGTGTGTAATAAATCAATATAATATTTGGGTTTCCGTTTTTGAACCAAGTGACCAGAAAGATCAAAGTGTTCTTGCTCGATGTCCCAGTGGACCAGGTACAGCTGTGGTTCCCAGCGGGGGGGGGGGGGGGTCCACACCTGTGGCGGCGTGGGGGGACTGTTACCTCGGTTTTGGTGGTGGTGACGACCTCCTGATCCGGGTCCTGGTCCAGCTTGATGGTCTGAGTCTTGTCTGCCGACTGCTGAGCTGCAGGGCCCCGGTTCAGGAACCTGGTTCTGCCCTGCAGGGGGGGGCCTGGCGGGACAGGGGACAGCAGAGAGACATTGTACACAAAGTGGACGGACGCAGTGTTGACAAAAACCAAGTACAGATCATTTGGTGGCCTCATGATCTAATTATTTACCTAATTATTTTTGATTCTTAACTGTTTGTTGGTGTGACTTCATCAATCCCAAGCCGGGCCTTGGTCACACCCCAGGGGACAGTTATTACCTCGTTTATTACACCTCTGTGAGTTTATAACAGGACCTGTGACAGTCGGTGCAGCAACACCTGACCGATCTTTTTTTTTCATTGTGACGATCTGTTGACAATTCCATGTCATAACGTGGGAAACGACGAACTCAAGCGTCTGATTCCACAAACTTTTTGGCCGAACACGAACTTGCAAAGTGTTCGAAGCCCCCCTGTGCGGCCGCCCGACACTTTCGACCCGTCGAGCCTCCGGTGTTCCGGCAGACCGCCGTCCCGGGGACCGGCGCACACCTACCGGCCGCCGAGTCTCTGCTCTGCCGGTGGAGGAGGCGCGCGCCGGGGAAGCGGATGCCCGCGCCGCCCTCGGCTCCCCTCACCCTCTCGGCTCGGTACCGGGCGACCTGCAGCTCCAGCAGCTTGACCTTCCGCCGCAGGAACTCGTTCTCCTTCTGGCTGCGGGACACGTCCAGCTGCACCACCGCGTAGCCGTCGTCCACCACCTTGCAGATCTCCGCCACGGCGGCGTTCGCCAGCACCTCCATGATGGAGGCGATCTGCGAGTGGAAGTCCGCGACGGTCGACATGGCCTCGCTGGCGGCGGCGGCGCCCTGGCGCGCGGCGGCCGGCTGCTTCTCCCGGGCAGTGAGCGGAACGCGGCTCCGCTACCGGAAACGCATCCCGCGGTGGTTTTAGAGTCCAGTAATAACAGAGAAGGGCCTGAACAACAAGCCTGGAAAGTCTGTGTTGGTATGACAACAAACAGGAAGCACACGGCACGACGCGGAACTCTTGCAGCGCCCCCTCCCCCCCTTCCCCACCTTCCCCCCCCAGCGTCCACGAGTGGAACGACACTATTCTAACAGCGCCCCCAGCGTCTCGGGGCGGAACTGCACCACTTCAATTCTTTTAATTCATTTCAATTGATTGTTTTTTTGTAAGGTTTGCAGGCTGAATGATTGATTTATCATTCACGCTATTAAAAGGAAACAGGAGGAAATTTTATGTTTGTTCGCCAGATTATTTCAGTTTGAGTAGAGAGCTTTGTTCCTCCCCAGGGGGAAACACAAACTTACAACAGCTCAAGGTAAAAGGTGCAGAACTTATAAAATTAAGGAATTAAAATATGTAAACATATGTAAATATCTAAACAAGAGCAAAAAAGAGCACAAAAAATAGAATATGTAAAAATAAAATATAAAACAGTTTAGTTTGTTTATGCATCTGTTCAATGACATTTGGGTTTAATTAAAGCGGGATTGGTTTTAGGTAACGACTACTGGAGCGAGTATTCATTTTCAATGTGTGATTTCGGTGAGAAATTGAAGCGTTAACGTTGCCATAGAGATACAACCGCTGAAAGACACTGAAGATAGTCAAGTAATACTTATCATATATGAGAGTATGAGTCGTAAAGAACTCTGGGCCATTTCAAAGGGTCTTTAAATCACTACATCCCTAAAAGGGGTTTTAATCATCAAAAGTATTTTGCTTGTATATAAAATAAAGAACAATGACATGATTTATGGATGTTTTTCTTCTTTTAAAGTTGCCATGGGTTTGTCATGGACATTTACTCCCTTCCCGCTGAAGTAACTACAGTTACTCTCTCTCCATTCTTGTCATTTGTTTTGCTTCATGTGCCAAACATTGTCACTGGATGAATGAAGCTGACCTCTGACCCCGAGGCGACACTGTGGTTGGCAAAATGCATGTCTCAAGCTGCACTGTCACATTTTTAAGTCAAACGACAGTTGATTTCTCTGTGATTTACCTGTAAAATGTGCAACTAATCTGCAAAACTGAGGTCACATGAAGACGAATAAGTTGATGTGGTAACTTCTACTAAAACAAATAATATCATAATGCAGAAAGAAAATAAAGTTGGTGTTTATATGAGTTGATAAGTTTGATGATGATGACGATGGGAGTTTTTATTAAATAAAGGCTCAGTTGACAGGGTTGTGTAAATATTCATTATTTTTTACATTTTCTTAAGCTTTGTTCTCGTCCTTGGTAATATTGTTTGAGGGAAAAATTGAGAAAAATCAAACTTTACTAACTTTGTTTCTAGAGTAGTTTAAAATCAATCTAATATGAAAACCTGCAATCAATCCCATTTGGAATAAAGTGGTAGGCAATTTTGATTTGCAGCGTTTGAAACATCCGTGCGCACATTTTGCATTTAATTTGAAATAAATACTCAACAACTTTGAAAAGTTACTTGACCTTCGTGCACAAACATGTCAACATGTTTGCTGTGCGGCGTGCCTCAGGGAAACGCCGGTGCCTCCTCAGCCTCATTACACATGAAACCACAAGTGACTGCCACTCAAAGGTGTTAACAAACATTTAGCAACACATGATGCAACAGTATTACACGTCAGTGGACTCGTGTCTGAAAAAAATAAGGTGTTCCATCTGCGATAAAAAAGTTTATTCTACTTCATGTTTTGCTGCATGAAAGCAGAAACCTGCTCAAAACCCCTTTTTCCTGCATCCGTTTGTATGAACAAACAGATGCAGGAAAAAGAAAACAAGCTGATGGAAGCTGAGCGTTTCACCACTATTTACTACGAGGTCAATGCAAAAGGAGCTTACAACTGGAAATGAATTGCTTATAGAAACAATGAAAATATGGTCAACAATACCAACAATTAAGAAAACTAACATGTGTGCAGTCTTTGCATAACAGAGAACAACTGAAACTAAATCTAAATCTATAGATCAACAGAAGAATTAAAACAATGTTTGTGAGAAAGCACCAAAGAAAACTGTTTCCACTTGAAATGACTGTAAATGAATGTATATAAAAAAACAGAAACGTGAAAAGAAAATATATACACACACACACATATAATAATAATTATTATTATTATATAATTTTGATTATATCTATCTCTATTATTATCTCTAACTTTACAACTTAATATTTTCCATATACCTCTTACATAACTCTTGTTTAATTCTAGTTTCTTTATATAATATTCTTTTCTCACATTCTGATATTCTCATATTCCTTTTTTTGTCCAGTACAGCAATACTCCTCACCAACTTTTCTTTGATGTATTTAATGTGTGATGTCCAGCAGATCTTGGGGTCAAAGGTCACACCCACAAATTTCACTTCATTCACTCTTTCTATGTTAACATTGAATATATTGACTTTTATATTTATATTATTCCTCTGATGTCCAAATAACATCAAATTAGTTTTGCGTAGGTTTGATGATAATTTGTTAAGATCAAAGCATTTTTTTTACTTGAAACATTTCCTTTGTGACTTTCCTCACGAGCTGCTGCAAGTCCAACTTTGGTACAACGGACATTGGTATCTGAAAGTAACACATATTTTAGTTTTTCAGTTTCTTAGAAATATCTTTAATATACATATTAATTACATATTAATGAGTTTATTTTTATATTTTTTCATGATCACGTGGTGGAAGGTAACACCTGTTTACCTGTTGCTCCCCCCTGAACTCCAGCTGAAATAATCTTTTCTTCTAATTTGTTCTGCAGTGAGTGTTTTGTATACTTTGTTTACTAAAAGAAAGTCCAGACATCACAATGTTTGGGAGAAAATTGTCTGGACACATTTTGTTTTATTATGATAAAGTATTTTTTGTTTCCTAATAAACTTTTCCTAACGTATCTTCTATGTTTAACTAATTAATATATGAAAGGAAAATCATTAAAAAAATACTTTAAGGTCGTGCAAATTCAGCCAGATTTAGCACTTTGATGAAGCATTGACCATGAATGTTAAAAAGTACCGGTGATACTGGCTCTGTCTGCCTCAGCGATGACGTACCAGTGATGAGAAAGACTGATTCATTCAAGGCCTCTGCTGTTTGTACCGAGGAACATTAAGACTATACTTTCAGGGATCATTTCTATAGTTCTTGACTTGAGAAATGTGTTTCTAAAGTGTTTGGTCTCTCTACCCACGATGAAGAGTCGTGATATTCCCTCCTGAGCATGAAGCAGACAGAGAGTAATGATTCACTCCATACTCTTGTCATTGATGATTGTTCTTTACTCCCTTCATGGAGCAATGATGGAGGGAATATGATCTGAGTGGTGGAGAGTGTCTGAAATTTAACCTTGGTGCTCTACTGCTCCATAAAATCCTTGTTAATGTAAAGAATATTATTTAAATTACAAAATTCCTGCTGAAAACGTTATTGTGCCTGCCCTCTGCTGCAAAAGTTCAGAAAAAGTAAGCAACACCCATAATGCATCATACAAAAAAGTGATGTAAGAAGTAAGAGAAGGGGAGGTGACGGAAAAACAAGCACAAGGAGGAAGGGACAGGAGGAGGAGGAGGAGGAGGAGGAGGAGGAGGGACTGACTCAATCAGACATAATACTCTTGATTTCCGTCTGATCACAGAGAGCTGCAGGGACTCAGCCATGGACGGTCAGGACAGCTCAATGCTCTGCTTCCCGCAGCTCGCTAACTCTTCCTGCAGAGGACTGATGCGTCCTCGCTGGGAGGCCGTCCTCCTCTACACGCTACTTTCATTCATCACTGTGATCACTGTTGTTCTCAACCTGCTGGTTGTGGTCTCCATTTCCCACTTCAGACAGCTCCACAGCCCCACTAATGTGCTCCTGCTCTCGCTGGCCATCTCAGACCTGCTTGTGGGACTGGTGGTGATGCCGCTGGATTCCCTGAGGTTTATAGAATCCTGCTGGCTGCTTGGAAATCTCATGTGTGCTCTGTGTCACTTTAGTGCCTTCATTCTCACGTCGGCCTCTGTGGGAAACATGGTGCTCATATCCATCGACCGCTATGTGGCTATTTGTTTTCCTCTGCAATACCCCTACAAAGTCACCAGCAGCAGAGCTGCAGCGTCTGTGAGTCTGTGCTGGGCATGTTCTCTTCTCTACAATGGCCTGATCTTAAAAGAGCATCTCAGGCAGCCAGACAGACACAACTCCTGCTACGGGGAATGTGTGGTGGTGATCTCCTTTATCTCTGGTTCTGTTGACCTTGTGGTCACTTTCATCGGGCCTTGCTCCGCCATCATCCTGCTGTACATGAGAGTGTTTGTGGTGGCCGTGTCTCAGGCTCGTACCATGCACGTGAGAATCACTGGTACAGCCCAAACAGTGAGAGTGACTGCAAAGAAATCGGAGAAAAAAGCAGCCAGGACTCTTGGTGTCGTCATATTTGTGTTTCTGATGACTTTCTTTCCATATTACTTCCCCTCTCTATTAGGACAGGACATCTCTAACAGCACTTCATACTGGGCTGTTGTGTCCTGGCTGCTTTATTTGAATTCCTGCTTGAACCCACTGATATATGCTTTCTTCTACCCGTGGTTTAGAAAAGCTATGTGGTTCATTGTCACCCTGAAGATACGAGAGCAGAACTCCTGTCAGGCAAATATACTTTAAAGTGTCTGTGAGTGTTTGTCGTGAGACGGAGGCCACGAGAGGAGAAAGTTACAAAATTCAACTGACTCTTGACCTCTAATGATGGCAGGATGTGATGAAGTTTTCTTCCCCGCTAGTTTATGATTGTATAAGTTATTATTGATTGTAGCTGCCGACAGGAAATAGAGCTCCACATTCATAAACATGTGAGTCACGTCATGAGATCTAAAGAGTTGTGAGAGTCTGAGCTTCTTAAAAGTGACCACCTGCTGTGTTTCCTTCATTTAACAGAGGAAAACTCTGGTCTTAATGAGACTTTCTTTTTCATTACAGTCACTCCATATCGTCAGTATATTGCTGGTTGAGGTGTGAGTAATGATACACTCACCCCCAACATGGACTGTTCACACTTCTACCTTCAGGCCAGAGGAACAGAAGTGTGAAATGAAAACCACCAGACTCAACAACTCTTTCTTTCCCTCGGCCATCAGACTCCTAAACAGCTGACAGGAGGCCAATGGACTATTCATGTCCCCCCATACCTCTCATTTACACTGACTTTACACAACAATCTGTCCTGGATATGTACTTTACATGAGCACGTGTACCGTTCACATGTCAACCGTCTTCTGCTGACGACCTTGCACATTTATGTACAGACTGTCATTTTCCTTTCTATCTTAAATTGCATATTGTATATATCACTTGTATAGATCACTTGTGTTTCTGCATAGTTTAACATATAGGTTTATATATCTGTTGCTCAGTGTTTGCATGCCACTGTTAAATTATTAGAGTTTTTAAATGTATGTGGCGTTCAGCATGGGCATTGAAGTAAGAATTTCATCATACAGGGAAACATGTTCTTCTACTGTGTATATGACAATGAACACTTTGAGTGTTATACATTCAGGCTGAAGATCATTAAAACAAAGTTTATATAAGCTGATGTGGTCTTGCTCTTATTTCTAACGATGGAACAATATTAAAGAATTTACTATCATCAAGGTATATCATCCTAAACACCATAAATTGTGACTAGTGAAAGATCATGTCTTGATTAAGAAAAGTTCATCACATTTTGCCTGAAAGTTTAATCAAAAAAACAAGTGGGCCTTCGACTCAACTGGGCCTTTAAAAAATAAAAAAATACCATCATATATTTCAACAGTTCTTACTGACTTCAGAGTAAATATTGTCATTCTAATGGAGGAAATTAACTCATCAGGACAATTTCTCATGACTTGAAAATGGCAACAAAATAACAATAAACCAACAATTAAGAAAACTAACATGTGTGCAGTCTTTGCATAACAGAGAACTACTGAAAATAAATCTAAATCTATAGATCAACAGAAGAATTAAAACAATGTTTGTGAGAAAGCACCAAATAAAACTGTTTCCACTTCAAATGACTGTAAATCAACATGAAAAATATAGATAAAAAAACAGAAACGTGAAAAAAAAAATATACACACACACACTCACACACACACACACACATATAATAATAATAATTATTATTATATAATTTTGATTATATCTCTCTCTATTATTATCTCTAAATTTACAACTTAGTATTTTCCATATACCTCTTACATAACTCTTGTTTAAGTCTAGTTTCTTTATATAATATTCTTTTCTCACATTCTGATATTCTCATATTCCTTTTTTTGTCCAGTACAGCAATACTCCTCACCAACTTTTCTTTGATGTATTTAGTGTGTGATGTCCAGCAGATTTGGGGTCAAAGGTCACACCCACAAATTTCACTTCATTCACTCTTTCTATGTTAACATTGAATATATTGACTTTTATATTTATATTATTCCTCTGATGTCCAAATAACATCAAATTAGTTTTGCGTAGGTTTGATGATAATTTGTTAAGATCAAAGCATTTTTTTTACTTGACACATTTCCTTTGTGACTTTCCTCAAGAGCTGCTGCAAGTCCAACTTTGGTACAACGGACATTGGTATCTGAAAGTAACACATATTTTAGTTTTTCAGTTTCTTAGAAACATCTTTAATATACATATTAATGAGTTTATTTTTATATTTTTTCATGATCACGTGGTGGAAGGTAACACCTGTTTACCTGTTGCTCCACCCTGAACTCCAGCTGAAATAATCTTTTCTTCTAATTTGTTCTGCAGTCAGTGTTTTGTATACTTTGTTTACTAAAAGAAAGTCCAGACATCACAATGTTATGGAGAAAATTGTCTGGACACATTTTGTTTTATTATGATAAAGTATTTTTTGTTTCCTTATGAACTTTTCCTAAATTATCTTCTAGGTTTAACTAATTAATATACGAAAGGAAAATCATTAAAAAAATACTTTAAGGTCGTGCAAATTCAGCCAGATTTAGCACTTTGATGAAGCATTGACCATGAATGTTAAAAAGTACCGGTGATACTGGCTCTGTCTGCCTCAGCAATGACGTACCAGTGATGAGAAAGACTGATTCATTCAAGGCGTCTGCTGTTTGTACTGAGGAGCATTAAGACTATACTTTCAGGGATCATTTCTATAGTTCTTGACTTGAGAAATGTGTTTCTAAAGTGTTTGGTCTCTCTGTCCACGATGAAGAGTTGTGATATTCTCTCCTGAGCATGAAGCAGACAGAGAGCAATGATTCACTTCATACTCTTGTCATTGATGATTGTTCTTTACTCCCTTCATGGAGCAATGATGGAGGGAATATGATCTGAGTGGTGGAGAGTGTCTGAAATTTGATCTTGGTGCTCTACTGCTCCATAAAATCCTTGTTAATGTAAAGCATATAATTTAAACTAGAAAATTCCTGCTGAAAATTTTATTGTGCCAAGCGAGGCCCCCAGCTGAACTTGTGAGCCTGTGGCGGCGTAAAAAGTATGTGGAAACCATCTAATTAGCTAGTGATTCTTGATCACAGTGCCCCCATTAGGCCACCCTCCGCATTTCAGCTCATTTGAACAAACTTGTCAGCATGCTATGCTAACACCTGCGCTTTACCTGAAAATCGCAGAGGATACCTCCCAGGTGTCGCCGACCTGGAATCTGGTGTTATATCACATTCTGACATGCTAAGCTAACTAGCTTTGCTGCGTGGCTAATTAGCTAGTTGACCGTGATCGCAGCGCCCCCATGAGGCCACCCTCCAAATTTCAGCTCAATTGAACACATTTTTAGCATGTTAATGGGCATGCTAACAAGAGTTGATGCTTAGGCATTAGCATCAGCATTATAATGCATTGAAAAGTGTGCTGCTAAGATACTGTATGTGTGTGAGCACTGTGTGGTCAACCATCATGTTACTGGTCCAGCCAATCAGAGGAGCCGTGTGTGTTGCTAGGCAGATTGGCTGCTTCAGTCTGTGATGTCAGCCTGATTAGGTGCAGCTTGTGTGTGTTGGCATGGAGATTGCTGAGTCACCCACAGGAGGAAAAAAAGCACAAGCGCAGGTTCCGAATAACTGCTTGTAGTTGGAGAACCGTGACACTTGGGTGAAAAATTCCTTCACCGTCGGCGTCGGAAGAAGTTGAAGGACGTACGGTGTGGTTTTTCTGTCCTCACGAGGTTCCGTCTCTGCGTGAGGACTTGAAACAAATGGCTGAATTTGGGGATTTGGGGAGAAAATGTCTTGTCAAAATACATTGGCGCGGATGGAAGATAATCCTGCGTTTGCTGTCAATTAAGTCCCGTGGAGGGAGAACCGTGTCTCTCTGAGACAAAAGTGTCCCCTCATGAGAAGCACAAGGCCTGTAGCTACAGTTTGATGTATAATATGTTGAAAAAGGCCGCGGCGACGAGAGCAGCTTCGCTCACTAGTGATACACTCTCCACTGTAAAGTTTCCAATACACACCCATGTTAAACTCGAAATAGGGGGGAAACTTGAAGATTTGGCGACGTGATATGGCGTGGAAAAAGTGTGATGTTTTTTCCTTGTCTCTCATCCGCTTTGAATGGAGATTTTGTTCATCGTTTTTTACATTTTGTTCGGAAACCGTAAGTCGTAGCGCCTATAAAAGTAATAGCACACCATTCCTGAATTAACAACTCAACAGCTTCACTGTGTGAAACTTGGTCTTAACTGGTGTTTAAGGGGCCTTTTCCATTGGGTAGTCCAGGACTCTTCACTTGGGGGAGACCGGTTACTTGAAGGGGACCAGATTCAGCTCGTTCACATTTCCCCAAACGAAATGGACTTTGTCAGAAAGTCCGTGGAGAGACTCTGGTCCATCAAACAGGCAAACGATGAATAAGACCTGCTTCTGTTTCTCTTGTTTGGGGGACATAAATATTTATTTTTTTCTAAGAACAGCAACTTCTCAACAGTGGTTGGCTTCAGGTGTTTGTTTATTTTTTAAGATTATTTCTCCTGCTTTTGAAAATGCCTTTCACAGGGCACATATGAATCTGAAGTACACAGAACCTTAACAGCAAGCTTCTCCAAGTTGTGGTGTGACTTTATATACTTTTAGCACTTTCATGCCTCAGTAGACGAGGTGTTATTGTTCTATTTATCTGGAACACAAACATTTCACCTTTAACAATGCCAGAATGCAGAAGATGGACATTAGCACAAGGGTTATGCAATGCAATATCACAGATTAATAATAGTTAATATATATCACACTATTGTTATTTTGTGCTGAATTTAAGTGGTAGAGGTTGTTTTTTTTTAATTACACAGTTTGAAACATTACTGCGTATATTTTGCACTTAATTTGAAATAAACACTTTAAACGTTCTGAAAGTCACTTCATTTGTGTGCACAAGGAAACTCGGTGGGTAAACATGTTTGCTGTGTGGCGTGCCTCAGGGAAACGCTGGCGCCTCCTCAGCCTCATAACACATGAAACCACAAGTGACCTCCACTGAAAGGTGTTAACAAACATTTAGCAACACATGATGCAATGATGCACTCATACCTGCAGTCAAACAGTTACATCTACTTCATGTCGTGCCGCATGAGAGTAGAAAAACTTCTTCATACAAGCTGAATGTTTGTGAGGAGTTTGGTCACGATGTCGGCCGATTCAAGGTTAAAGTTGCAAATAGTACAAATCAGACGTCACTGAAGAAGTTACATGACAGAATTCAGGTTTCTGAGCATGAAGTGTGCATTTCGGTGACATTGGAGGGTATGAAGAGAGCTGGAAAAGCTCATGAACCATGTACAGCGAGAAGAAGAAGAAGAAGAAGAATGCACCCTGAACCCTCTGATAACTTTCATTGAGAAATATCGACGTTGTTCTGCAGCCGTTTCGGCCACAGTTATCGGTCTCTCATGACCCGGCCGTCCATTCGCTGCTTTTCCCTTCCTTTTGGTAGACGCTGGCCACCGGAGCTGCAGTTATGGAGACGCTCTGAAGAAAAATGAGCAATCCCTAAGACATGAACTTTAAGGATAAAACGTTCACGACTCCCGACCGTAATGGATTTGCACCCATCACGGGGCAAACACACAGTCTCTTAGGTTCACAGGTCGGACATGGGTCACTTGTGAGCAGAAAGTCAGAATCGGGTCGCAGTTTCCTGCA
The DNA here is from genome assembly GCF_963422515.1 of Blennius ocellaris. Lineage (NCBI taxonomy): Eukaryota > Metazoa > Chordata > Actinopteri > Blenniiformes > Blenniidae > Blennius > Blennius ocellaris. The sequence goes on along the minus strand of NC_137652.1, from coordinate 2,367,336 downwards.
TTTCTTTCATGACGGTGTGAACATTGCAATTCTGAGTTTTCTCTCCAGCTCCAGACCTCGGTCAGATGTGGCACCAAACCAGATGTGTATCTGATGTCATTCAATGCCACCGCCATCTGAACTGTCAAGTCACATCTATAATAATAAGAAAAGTTAGTTGACGGCGCCTTTCACGGCACTCAAGGACACCGTACAATCAGACGTTTGCAATCATATGCAAGACACGTCATTCAGAGGGAATATGCAGTTTTGAAAAGATGGCGCTTTGAGTTGAGGTTGGAAATGGGGAGGAAAGAGTCCAGGTTTCTTAGTTGGGGAAGTAGTGTAGTGAAGTAGTACTAATTTTTTACCCCCATTGCACAAAATCTTCAGCGGTGATTCGTCATCATCCAAAGACCAATCGGTTAGATTTTGCAGTCGGCCAGCTCCTGGAGAGTTCAGATGTTTCCGTCAGCAAAAGTGATCAAACTCAACAAAAACCAAGGCTAAACTTCACGAAAACATTACAAAAATGAAGTTGAATGTATAAACAATAACTTAGGTGCTTTGGTTTCTATTAATTCAGTCAGTATGTGTATTATTTAAATATATATTGTCACTGGCCTTTCAGCCGCGTTGCCTGCAGTCATTCCCTCGTTGCAGTGAAGGAATTACCCACAATGCTTTGCCACATAAACCCCGCGAATGAACTGCAGTTGCACTTATCCAACAGTAGATGTCAGTGTTGCGCCGCTCAGTTGGATTTAATCCAGACCTTCTTCACTATGTTGCGTTTGCACAGTTTGTTTTTTTTAATTTGACCTCGTTCACTGTTCTACTGTGTTGCACCAGTCGCATCAAAACGAATTCTTCTTGTTGTGTAAACTGTACCTGGCATAAACCCCTTTCTGATTTTGATTTTGATTCTGATCTGACAGGCTTGTTAGCATTGATATGAGCTAATGGTTAACATGCTGACGATGCAAACTCGGTTCAACAAACAAATGTGGTGTTGGTGAAGGTATGTGCTCTACCAGGTGCCCGTTCTAGTTTTAATAAGTATTCATAGTCAAGATATTCAGATATTTTCCTTAAAGGCCAGGAAATCAGGTCTTTCAGGCCACTGGAACTGTTGAAGTGAATGACTGACATCTAATCAAATGATCAATAAGAAATCTGCTCATTATCAATGAGCTGAGTTCAGGATTCTTTATTAATCTGTTAAAAACATGAGTGATGAATGAAAAAGTGTAGAGTTGGAATGTTTAAGAGTTTAATGTAACATGCTCTTGAATTTAAAACTGCAAAGTTCAGAAAAAGTAAGCAACACCCATAATGCATCATACAAAAAAGTGATGTAAGAAGTAAGAGAAGGGGAGGTGACGGAAAAACAAGCACAAGGAGGAAGGGACAGGAGGAGGAGGAGGAGGAGGAGGAGGGACTGACTCAATCAGACATAATACTCTTGATTTCCGTCTGATCACAGAGAGCTGCAGGGACTCAGCCATGGACGGTCAGGACAGATCAAAGCTCTGCTTCCCGCAGCTCGCCAACTCTTCCTGCAGAGGACTGATGCGTCCTCGCTGGGAGGCCGTCCTCCTCTACACGCTACTTTCATTCATCACTGTGATCACTGTTGTCCTCAACCTGCTGGTTGTGGTCTCCATTTCCCACTTCAGACAGCTCCACAGCCCCACTAATGTGCTCCTGCTCTCGCTGGCCGTCTCAGACCTGCTTGTGGGACTGGTGGTGATGCCGCTGGATTCTATGAGGTTTATAGAAACCTGTTGGCTGCTGGGAGATCTCATGTGTGCTCTGTGTCACTTTATTGCCTTCATTCTCACGTCGGCCTCTGTGGGAAACATGGTGCTCATATCCATCGACCGCTATGTGGCTATTTGTTTTCCTCTGCAATACCCCTACAAAGTCACCAGCAGCAGAGCTGCAGCGTCTGTGAGTCTGTGCTGGGCATGTTCTCTTCTCTACAATGGCCTGATCTTAAAAGAGCATCTCAGGCAGCCAGACAGATACAACTCCTGCTACGGGGAATGTGTGGTGGTGATCTCCTTTATCTCTGGTTCTGTTGACCTTGTGGTCACTTTCATCGTGCCTTGCTCCGCCATCATCCTGCTGTACATGAGAGTGTTTGTGGTGGCCGTGTCTCAGGCTCGTACCATGCACTTGAGAATCACTGGTACAGCCCAAACAGTGAGAGTGACTGCAAAGAAATCGGAGAAAAAAGCAGCCAGGACTCTTGGTGTCGTCATATTTGTGTTTCTGATGACTTTCTTTCCATATTACTTGTCCTCTCTATTAGAACAGGACATCTCAAACAGCACTTCATACTGGGCCGTTGTGTTCTGGGTGCTTTATTTGAATTCCTGTTTGAACCCACTGATATATGCTTTCTTCTACCCGTGGTTTAGAAAAGCTATGTGGTTCATTGTCACCCTGAAGATACGAGAGCAGAACTCCTGTCAGGCAAATATACTTTAAAGTGTCTGTGAGTGTTTGTCGTGAGACGGAGGCCACGAGAGGAGAAAGTTACAAAATTCAACTGACTCTTGACCTCTAATGATGGCAGGATGTGATGAAGTTTTCTTCTCCGCTAGTTTATGATTGTATAAGTTATTATTGATTGTAGCTGCCGACAGGAAATAGAGCTCCACATTCATAAACATGTGAGTCACGTCATGAGATCTAAAGAGTTGTGAGAGTCTGAGCTTCTTAAAAGTGACCACCTGCTGTGTTTCCTTCATTTAACAGAGGAAAACTCTGTTCTTAATGAGACTTTCTTTTTCATTACAGTCACTCCATATCGTCAGAATATTGCTGGTTGAGGTGTGAGTAATGATACACTCACCCCCAACATGGACTGTTCACACTTCTACCTTCAGGCCGGAGGAACAGAAGTGTGAAATGAAAACCACCAGACTCAACAACTCTTTCTTTCCCTCGGCCATCAGACTCCTAAACAGCTGACAGGAGGCCAATGGACTATTCATGTCCCCCCATACCTCTCATTTACACTGACTTTACACAACAATCTGTCCTGGATATGTACTTTACATGAACACGTGTACCGTTCACATGTCATCCGTCTTCTGCTGACGACCTTGCACATTTATGTACAGACTGTCATTTTCCTTTCTATCTTGAATTGTATATTGTATATATCACTTGTATAGATCACTTGTGTTTCTCCATAGTTTAACATATAGGTTTATATATCTGTTGCTCAGTGTTTGTATGCCACTGTTAAATTATTATAGTTTTTAAATGTATGTGGCGTTCAGCATGGGCATTGAAGTAAGAATTTCATTATACAGGGAAACATGTTCTTTTACTGTGTATATGACAATGAACACTTTGAATGTTATACATTCAGGCTGAAGATCATTAAAACAAAGTGTATATAAGCTGATGTGGTCTTGCTCTTATTTCTAACGATGGAACAATATTAAAGAATTTACTATCATCAAGGTATATCATCCTATATACCATAAATTGTGACTAGTGAAAGATCATGTCTTGATTAAGAAAAGTTCATCACATTTTGCACGAAAGTTTAATCAAAAAACCAAGTGGGCCTTCGACTCAACTGGGCCTTTAAAAAATAAAAAATTACCATAATATATTTCAACAGTTCTTACTGACTTCAGAGTGAATATTGTCATTCTAATGGAGGAAATTAACTCATCAGGACAATTTCTCATGACTTGAAAATGGCAACAAAATAACAATTAACCAACAATTAAGAAAACTAACATGTGTGCAGTCTTTGCATAACAGAGAACTACTGAAAATAAATCTAAATCTATAGATCAACAGAAGAATTAAAACAATGTTTGTGAGAAAGCTCCAAATAAAACTGTTTCCACTTCAAATGACTGTAAATCAACATGAAAAATATATATAAAAAAACAGAAACGTGAAAAAAAAAATATACACACACACACACACACACACACACACACACACACACACACACACACACACACACACATAATAATAATTATTATTATTATATAATTTTGATTATATCTATCTCTATTATAATCTCTAAATTTACAACTTAGTATTTTCCATATACCTCTTACATAACTCTTGTTTAAGTCTAGTTTCTTTATATAATATTCTTTTCTCATATTCCTTTTTTTGTCCAGTACAGCAATACTCCTCACCAACTTTTCTTTGATGTATTTAGTGTGTGATGTCCAGCAGATCTTGGGGTCAAAGGTCACACCCACAAATTTCACTTCATTCACTCTTTCTATGTTAACATTGAATATATTGACTTTTATATTTATATTATTCCTCTGATGTCCAAATAACATCAAATTAGTTTTGCGTAGGTTTGATGATAATTTGTTAAGATCAAAGCATTTTTTTTACTTGAAACATTTCCTTTGTGACTTTCCTCACGAGCTGCTGCAAGTCCAACTTTGGTACAACGGACATTGGTATCTGAAAGTAACACATATTTTAGTTTTTCAGTTTCTTAGAAATATCTTTAATATACATATTAATTACATATTAATGAGTTTATTTTTATATTTTTTCATGATCACGTGGTGGAAGGTAACACCTGTTTACCTGTTGCTCCCCCCTGAACTCCAGCTGAAATAATCTTTTCTTCTAATTTGTTCTGCAGTGAGTGTTTTGTATACTTTGTTTACTAAAAGAAAGTCCAGACATCACAATGTTTGGGAGAAAATTGTCTGGACACATTTTGTTTTATTATGATAAAGTATTTTTTGTTTCCTAATAAACTTTTCCTAAATTATCTTCTATGTTTAACTAATTAATATATGAAAGGAAAATCATTAAAAAAATACTTTAAGGTCGTGCAAATTCAGCCAGATTTAGCACTTTGATGAAGCATTGACCATGAATGTTAAAAAGTACCGGTGATACTGGCTCTGTCTGCCTCCGCGATGACGTACCAGTGATGAGAAAGACTGATTCATTCAAGGCCTCTGCTGTTTGTACTGAGGAGCATTAAGACTATACTTTCAGGGATCATTTCTATAGTTCTTGACTTGAGAAATGTGTTTCTAAAGTGTTTGGTCTCTCTGTCCACGATGAAGAGTTGTGATATTCTCTCCTGAGCATGAAGCAGACAGAGAGCAATGATTCACTTCATACTCTTGTCATTGATGATTGTTCTTTACTCCCTTCATGGAGCAATGATGGAGGGAATATGATCTGAGTGGTGGAGAGTGTCTGAAATTTGATCTTGGTGCTCTACTGCTCCATAAAATCCTTGTTAATGTAAAGCATATAATTTAAACTAGAAAATTCCTGCTGAAAATTTTATTGTGCCAAGCGAGGCCCCCAGCTGAACTTGTGAGCCTGTGGCGGCGTAAAAAGTATGTGGAAACCATCTAATTAGCTAGTGATTCTTGATCACAGTGCCCCCATTAGGCCACCCTCCACATTTCAGCTCATTTGAACAAACTTGTCAGCATGCTATGCTAACACCTGCGCTTTACCTGAAAATCGCAGAGGATACCTCCCAGGTGTCGCCGACCTGGAATCTGGTGTTATATCACATTCTGACATGCTAAGCTAACTAGCTTTGCTGCGTGGCTAATTAGCTAGTTGACCGTGATCGCAGCGCCCCCATGAGGCCACCCTCCAAATTTCAGCTCAATTGAACACATTTTTAGCATGTTAATGGGCATGCTAACAAGAGTTGATGCTTAGGCATTAGCATCAGCATTATAATGCATTGAAAAGTGTGCTGCTAAGATACTGTATGTGTGTGAGCACTGTGTGGTCAACCATCATGTTACTGGTCCAGCCAATCAGAGGAGCCGTGTGTGTTGCTAGGCAGATTGGCTGCTTCAGTCTGTGATGTCAGCCTGATTAGGTGCAGCTTGTGTGTGTTGGCATGGAGATTGCTGAGTCACCCACAGGAGGAAAAAAAGCACAAGCGCAGGTTCCGAATAACTGCTTGTAGTTGGAGAACCGTGACACTTGGGTGAAAAATTCCTTCACCGTCGGCGTCGGAAGAAGTTGAAGGACGTACGGTGTGGTTTTTCTGTCCTCACGAGGTTCCGTCTCTGCGTGAGGACTTGAAACAAATGGCTGAATTTGGGGATTTGGGGAGAAAATGTCTCGTCAAAATACATTGGCGCGGATGGAAGATAATCCTGCGCTTGCTGTCAATTAAGTCCCGTGGAGGGAGAACCGTGTCTCTCTGAGACAAAAGTGTCCCCTCATGAGAAGCACAAGGCCTGTAGCTACAGTTTGATGTATAATATGTTGAAAAAGGCCGCGGCGACGAGAGCAGCTTCGCTCACTAGTGATACACTCTCCACTGTAAAGTTTCCAATACACGCCCATGTTAAACTCGAAATAGGGGGGAAACTTGAAGATTTGGCGACGTGATATGGCGTGGAAAAAGTGTGATGTTTTTTCCTCGTCTCTCATCCGCTTTGAATGGAGATTTTGTTCATCGTTTTTTACATTTTGTTCGGAAACCGTAAGTCGTAGCGCCTATAAAAGTAATAGCATACCATTCCTGAATTAACAACTCAACAGCTTCACTGTGTGAAACTTGGTCTTAACTGGTGTTTAAGGGGCCTTTTCCATTGGGTAGTCCAGGACTCTTCACTTGGGGGAGACCGGTTACTTGAAGGGGACCAGATTCAGCTCGTTCACATTTCCCCAAACGAAATGGACTTTGTCAGAAAGTCCGTGGAGAGACTCTGGTCCATCAAACAGGCAAACGATGAATAAGACCTGCTTCTGTTTCTCTTGTTTGGGGGACATAAATATTTATTTTTTATCTAAGAACAGCAACTTCTCAACAGTGGTTGGCTTCAGGTGTTTGTTTATTTTTTAAGATTATTTCTCCTGCTTTTGAAAATGCCTTTCACAGGGCACATATGAATCTGAAGTACACAGAACCTTAACAGCAAGCTTCTCCAAGTTGTGGTGTGACTTTATATACTTTTAGCACTTTCATGCCTCAGTAGACGAGGTGTTATTGTTCTATTTATCTGGAACACAAACATTTCACCTTTAACAATGCCAGAATGCAGAAGATGGACATTAGCACAAGGGTTATGCAATGCAATATCACAGATTAATAATAGTTCATATATATCACACTATTGTTATTTTGTGCTGAATTTAAGTGGTAGAGGTTGTTTTATTTTATTTACACAGTTTGAAACATTACTGCGTATATTTTGCACTTAATTTGAAATAAACACTTCAAACGTTGTGAAAGTCACTTCATTTGTGTGCACAAGGAAACTCGGTGGGTAAACATGTTTGCTGTGTGGCGTGCCTCAGGGAAACTCTGGCGCCTCCTCAGCCTCATAACATGAAACCACAAGTGACCTCCACTGAAAGGTGTTAACAAACATTTAGCAACACATGATGCAATGATGCACTCATACCTGCAGTCAAACAGTTACATCTACTTCATGTCGTGCCGCATGAGAGTAGAAAAACTTCTTCATACAAGCTGAATGTTTGTGATGAGTTTGGTCACGATGTCGGCCGATTCAAGGTTAAAATTGCAAATAGTACAAATCAGATGTCACTGAAGAGGTTACATGACAGAATTCAGGTTTCTGAGCATGAAGTGTGCATTTCGGTGACATTGGAGGGTATGAAGAGAGCTGGAAAAGCTCATGAACCATGTACAGCGAGAAGGAGAAGAAGAAGAATGCACCCTGAACCCTCTGATAACTTTCATTGAGAAATATCGACGTTGTTCTGCAGCCGTTTCGGCCACAGTTGTCGGTCTCTCATGACCCGGCCGTCCATTCGCTGCTTTTCCCTTCCTTTTGGTAGACGCTGGCCACCGGAGCTGCAGTTATGGAGACGCTCTGAAGAAAAATGAGCAATCCCTAAGACATGAACTTTAAAACGTTCACGACTCCCGACCGCAATGGATTTGCACCCATCACGGGGCAAACACACAGTCTCTTAGGTTCACAGGTCGGACATGGGTCACTTGTGAGCAGAAACTCAGAATCGAGTCGCAGTTTCCTGCATTTCTTTCATGACGGTGTGAACATTGCAATTCTGAGTTTTCTCTCCAGCTCCAGACCTCGGTCAGATGTGGCACCAAACCAGATGTGTATCTGATGTCATTCAATGCCACCGCCATCTGAACTGTCAAGTCACATCTATAATAATAAGAAAAGTTAGTTGACGGCGCCTTTCACGGCACTCAAGGACACCGTGCAATCAGACGTTTGCAATAATATGCAAGACACGTCATTCAGAGGGAATATGCAGTTTTGAAAAGATGGCGCTTTGAGTTGAGGTTGGAAATGGGGAGGAAAGAGTCCAGGTTTCTTAGTTGGGGAAGTAGTGTAGTGAAGTAGTACTAATTTTTTACCCCCATTGCACAAAATCTTCAGCGGTGATTCGTCATCATCCAAAGACCAATCGGTTAGATTTTGCAGTCGGCCAGCTCCTGGAGAGTTCAGATGTTTCCGTCAGCAAAAGTGATCAAACTCAACAAAAACAAAGGCTGAACTTCACGAAAACATGACAAAAATGAAGTTGAATGTATAAACAATAACTTAAGTGCTTTGGTTTCTATTAATTCAGTCAGTATGTGTATTATTTAAATATATATTGTCACTGGCCTTTCAGCCGCGTTGCCTGCAGTCATTCCCTCGTTGCAGTGAAGGAATTACCCACAATGCTTTGCCACATAAACCCCGCGAATGAACTGCAGTTGCACTTACATAACAGTAGATGTCAGTGTTGCGCCGCTCAGTTGGATTTAATCCAGACCTTCTTCACTATGTTGCGTTTGCACAGTTTGTTTTTTTTTATTTGACCTCGTTCACTGTTCTACTGTGTTGCACCAGTCGCATCAAAACGAATTCTTCTTGTTGTGTAAACTGTACCTGGCATAAACCTCTTTCTGATTTTGATTTTGATTCTGATCTGACAGGCTTGTTAGCATCGATATGAGCTAATGGCTAACATGCTGACGATGCAAACTCGGTTCCACAAACAAATGTGGTGTTGGTGAAGGTATGTGCTCTACCAGGTGCCCGTTCTAGTTTTAATAAGTATTCATGGTCAAGATATTCAGATATTTTCCTTATAGGCCAGGAAAGCAGGTCTTTCAGGCCACTGGAACTGTTGAAGTGAATGACTGACATCTAATCAAATGATCAATAAGAAATCTGCTCATTATCAATGAGCTGAGTTCAGGATTCTTTATTAATCTGTTAAAAACACGAGTGATGAATGAAAAAGTGTAGAGTTGGAATGTTTAAGAGTTTAATGTAACATGCTCTTGAATTTAAAACTGCAAAGTTCAGAAAAAGTAAGCAACACCCATAATGCATCATACAAAAAAGTGATGTAAGAAGTAAGAGAAGGGGAGGTGAGGGAAAAACAAGCACAAGGAGGAAGGGACAGGAGGAGGAGGAGGAGGAGGAGGAGGAGGATGACAAGGAGGAGGAGGAAGAAGAACTGTGATCAGACATAAATAAAGAGTATGATGTCCGATTGCATCAGAGAGCTGCAGGGACTCAGTCATGGACGGTCAGGACAGCTCAAAGCTCTGCTTCCCGCAGCTCGCCAACTCTTCCTGCAGAGGACTGATGCATCCTCGCTGGGAGGCCGTCCTCCTCTACACGCTACTTTCATTCATCACTGTGATCACTGTTGTTCTCAACCTGCTGGTTGTGGTCTCCATTTCCCACTTCAGACAGCTCCACAGCCCCACTAATGTGCTCCTGCTCTCGCTGGCCGTCTCAGACCTGCTTGTGGGACTGGTGGTGATGCCGCTGGATTCCATGAGGATGATAGAATCCTGCTGGCTGCTGGGAGATCTCATGTGTGCTCTGTGTCACTTTATTGGTTTCATTCTCACGTCGGCCTCTGTGGGAAACATGGTGCTCATATCCATCGACCGCTATGTGGCTATTTGTTTTCCTCTGCAATACCCCTACAAAGTCACCAGCAGCAGAGCTGCAGCATCTGTGAGTCTGTGCTGGGCATGTTCTCTTCTCTACAATGGCCTGATCTTAAAAGAGCATCTCAGGCAGCCAGACAGACACAACTCCTGCTACGGGGAATGTGTGGTGGTGATCTCCTTTATCTCTGGTTCTGTTGACCTTGTGGTCACTTTCATCGTGCCTTGCTCCGCCATCATCCTGCTGTACATGAGAGTGTTTGTGGTGGCCGTGTCTCAGGCTCGTACCATGCACTTGAGAATCACTGGTACAGCCCAAACAGTGAGAGTGACTGCAAAGAAATCTGAGAAAAAAGCAGCCAGGACTCTTGGTGTCGTCATATTTGTGTTTCTGATGACTTTCTTTCCATATTACTTGTCCACTCTATTAGGACAGGACATCTATAACAGCACTTCATACTGGGCCGTTGTGCTCTGGGTGCTTTTTTTGAATTCCTGTTTGAACCCACTGATATATGCTTTCTTCTACCCGTGGTTTAGAAAAGCTATGTGGTTCATTGTCACCCTGAAGATACGAGAGCAGAACTCCTGTCAGGCAAATCTACTTTAAAGTGTCTGTGAGTGTTTGTCGTGAGACGGAGGCCACGAGAGGAGAAAGTTACAAAATTCAACTGACTCTTGACCTCTAATGATGGCAGGATGTGATGAAGTTTTCTTCTCCACTAGTTTATGATTGTATACGTTTTTATTGATTGTAGCTGCCGACAGGAAATAGAGCTCCACATTCATAAACATGTGAGTCACGTCATGAGATCTAAAGAGTTGTGAGAGTCTGAACTTCTTAAAAGTGACCACCTGCTGTGTTTCCTTCATTTAACAGAGGAAAACTCTGTTCTTAATGAGACTTTCTTTTTCATTACAGTCACTCCATATGGTCAGAATATTGCTGGTTGAGGTGTGAGTAATGATACACTCACCCCCAACATGGACTGTTCACACTTCTACCTTCAGGCCGGAGGAACAGAAGTGTGAAATGAAAACCACCAGACTCAACAACTCTTTCTTTCCCTCGGCTATCAGACTCCTAAACAGCTGACAGGAGGCCAATGGACTATTCATGTCCCCCCATACCTCTCATTTACACTGACTTTACACAACAATCTGTCCTGGATATGTACTTTACATGAACACGTGTACCGTTCACATGTCATCCGTCTTCTGCTGACGACCTTGCACATTTATGTACAGACTGTCATTTTCCTTTCTATCTGAAATTGTATATTGTATATATCACTTGTATAGATCACTTGTGTTTCTGCATAGTTTAACATATAGGTTTATATATCTGTTGCTCAGTATTTGCATGCCACTGTTAAATTATTATAGTTTTTAAATGTATGTGGCGTTCAGCATGGGCATTGAAGTAAGAATTTCATCATACAGGGAAACATGTTCTTCTACTGTGTATATGACAATGAACACTTTGAGTGTTATACATTCAGGCTGAAGATCATTAAAACAAAGTTTATATAAGCTGATGTGGTCTTGCTCTTATTTCTAACGATGGAACAATATTAAAGAATTTACTATCATCAAGGTATATCATCCTAAATACCATAAATTGTGACTAGTGAAAGATCATGTCTTGATTAAGAAAAGTTCATCACATTTTGCCTGAAAGTTTAATCAAAAAACCAAGTGGGCCTTCGACTCAACTGGGCCTTTAAAAAATAAAAAATTACCATAATATATTTCAACAGTTCTTACTGACTTCAGAGTGAATATTGTCATTCTAATGGAGGAAATTAACTCATCAGGACAATTTCTCATGACTTGAAAATGGCAACAAAATAACAATTAACCAACAATTAAGAAAACTAACATGTGTGCAGTCTTTGCATAACAGAGAACAACTGAAAATAAATCTAAATCTATAGATCAACAGAAGAATTAAAACAATGTTTGTGAGAAAGCACCAAATAAAACTGTTTCCACTTGAAATGACTGTAAATCAACATGAAAAATATATATAAAAAAACAGAAACGTGAAAAAAAAACATACACACACACACACACACACACACACACACACACACACACACACACACACACACACACACATATAATAATAATAATTATTATTATATAATTTTGATTATATCTATCTCTATTATAATCTCTAAATTTACAACTTAGTATTTTCCATATACCTCTTACATAACTCTTGTTTAAGTCTAGTTTCTTTATATAATATTCTTTTCTCATATTCCTTTTTTTGTCCAGTACAGCAATACTCCTCACCAACTTTTCTTTGATGTATTTAGTGTGTGATGTCCAGCAGATCTTGGGGTCAAAGGTCACACCCACACATTTCACTTCATTCACTCTTTCTATGTTAACATTGAATATATTGACTTTTATATTTATATTATTCCTCTGATGTCCAAATAACATCAAATTAGTTTTGCGTAGGTTTGATGATAATTTGTTAAGATCAAAGCATTTTTTTTACTTGACACATTTCCTTTGTGACTTTCCTCACGAGCTGCTGCAAGTCCAACTTTGGTACAACGGACATTGGTATCTGAAAGTAACACATATTTTAGTTTTTCAGTTTCTTAGAAATATCTTTAATATACATATTAATTGCATATTAATGAGTTTATTTTAATATTTTTTCATGATCACGTGGTGGAAGGTAACACCTGTTTACCTGTTGCTCCACCCTGAACTCCAGCTGAAATAATCTTTTCTTCTAATTTGTTCTGCAGTGAGTGTTTTGTATACTTTGTTTACTAAAAGAAAGTCCAGACATCACAATGTTTGGGAGAAAATTGTCTGGACACATTTTGTTTTATTATGATAAAGTATTTTTTGTTTCCTTATAAACTTTTCCTAAATTATCTTCTAGGTTTAACTAATTAATATATGAAAGGAAAATCATTAAAAAAAATACTTTAAGGTCGTGCAAATTCAGCCAGATTTAGCACTTTGATGAAGCATTGACCATGAATGTTAAAAAGTACCGGTGATACTGGCTCTGTCTGCCTCAGCGATGACGTACCAGTGATGAGAAAGACTGATTCATTCAAGGCCTCTGCTGTTTGCACCGAGGAGCATTAAGACTATACTTTCAGGGATCATTTCTATACTTTTTGACTTGAGAAATGTGTTTCTAAAGTGTTTGGTCTCTCTACCCACGATGAAGATTCGTGATATTCCCTCCTGAGCATGAAGCAGACAGAGAGTAATGATTCACTTCATACTCTTGTCATTGATGATTGTTCTTTACTCCCTTCATGGAGCAATGATGGAGGGAATATGATCTGAGTGGTGCAATTTGTATATGATCAATAATGTATCTGACAGAGTTTAAACTTGAGACTAAATAATTTGAACAATAAATGAAGGTAATACTGAGGAGTACACTGTTGATAGTGAGTTTTGAGGCCCAGTGACTGGTTCAGGAAGCATCGTAGATTCATGTGTTATTTGAAATTGATGTGAAACATTTTGTGTATTTGGAACCTTATTGTTCAGAACTGCTATATGCTTTTGTCATGGATCCAGCAAGAAGTAAGTCTGGGAGCATTTTGAGCTGATCTCTCCTGAAAAATTCAGCACAAAATAACAGTGTGATATACTGTATATCAACTATTATTAATCTGTGATATTGCATTGCATAACCCTTGTGCTAATGTCCATCTTCTACATTCTGGCATTTTTAAAGGTGAAATGTTTGTGTTCCAAATAAATAGAACAATAACACCTCATCTGATGAGGCATGAAAGTGATAAAAGTATATAAAGTCACACCACAATTTGGAGAAGCTTGCTGTTTATCCAAACAGCGTCAAACTGTAGCTACAGGCCTTGTGCTTCTCACGAGGGGACACGTTTGTCTCAGAGAGACACGGTTCTCCCTCCACGGGACTTAATTGACAGCAAGCGCAGGATCTTCTTCCATCCGCGCCAATGTATTTTGACGAGACATTTTCTCCCCAAATCCCAAAATTCAGCCATTTGTTTCAAGTCCTCACGCAGAGACGGAACCTAGTGAGGACACAAAAACCACACCGTACGTCCTTCAACTTCTTCCAACGCCGACGGTGAAGGAATTTTTCACCCAAGTGTCATGGTTCTCCAACTATAAGCAGTTGTTCAGGACCTGCGTTTGTGCTTTTTTTCCTCATGTGGGTGACTCAGCAATCTCCATGCCAACACACACAAGCTGCACCTAATCAGGCTGCCATCACAGACTGAAGCAGCCAATCTGCCTAGCAACACACACGGCTCCTCTGATTGGCTGGACCAGTAACATGATGGTTGACCACACAGTGCTCACACACATACAGTATCTTAGCAGCACACTTTTCAATGCATTATAATGCTGATGCTAATGCCTAAGCATCAACTCTTGTTAGCATGCCCATTAACATGCTAAAAAGTTTGTTCAATTGAGCTGAAATTCGGAGGGTGGCCTCATGGGGGCGCTGCGATCACGGTCAACTAGCTAATTAGCCACGCAGCTAAGCTAGTTAGCTTAGCATGTCAGAATGTGATATAACACCAGATTCCAGGTCGGTGACACCTGGGAGGTATCCTCTGCATTTTTCAGGTAAAGTGCAGGTGTTAGCATAGCATGCTGACAAGTTTGTTCAAATGAGCTGAAATATGGAGGGTGGCCTAATGGGGGCACTATGATCAAGAATCACTAGCTAATTAGATGGTTTCCACATACTTTTTACCCTGCCACAGGCTCACAAGTTCAGCTGGGGGCCTCGCTTGGCAGCAGAGAGCAGGCACAATAAAATGTTCAGCAGGAATTTTCTAGTTTAAATTATATGCTTTACATGAACAAGGATTTTATGGAGCAGTAGAGCACCAAGATCAAATTTCAGACACTCTCCACCACTCAGATCATATTCCCTCCATCATTGCTCCATGAAGGGAGTAAAGAACAATCATCAATGACAAGAGTATGAAGTGAATCATTGCTCTCTGTCTGCTTCATGCTCAGGAGGGAATATCACAACTCTTCATCGTGGGTAGAGAGACCAAACACTTTAGAAACACATTTCTCAAGTCAAGAACTATAGAAATGATCCCTGAAAGTATAGTCTTAATGCTCCTCGGTACAAACAGCAGAGGCCTTGAATGAATCAGTCTTTCTCATCACTGGTACGTCATCGCTGAGGCAGACAGAGCCAGTATCACCGGTACTTTTTAACATTCATGGTCAATGCTTCATCAAAGTGCTAAATCTGGCTGAATTTGCACGACCTTAAAGTATTTTTTTAATGATTTTCCTTTCATATATTAATTAGTTAAACCTAGAAGATAATTTAGGAAAAGTTTATAAGGAAACAAAAATACTTTATCATAATAAAACAAAATGTGTCCAGACAATTTTCTCCCAAACATTGTGATGTCTGGACTTTCTTTTAGTAAACAAAGTATACAAAACACTCACTGCAGAACAAATTAGAAGAAAAGATTATTTCAGCTGGAGTTCAGGGTGGAGCAACAGGTAAACAGGTGTTACCTTCCACCACGTGATCATGAAAAAATATAAAAATAAACTCATTAATATGTAATTAATATGTATATTAAAGATATTTCTAAGAAACTGAAAAACTAAAATATGTGTTACTTTCAGATACCAATGTCCGTTGTACCAAAGTTGGACTTGCAGCAGCTCTTGAGGAAAGTCACAAAGGAAATGTGTCAAGTAAAAAAAATGCTTTGATCTTAACAAATTATCATCAAACCAACGCAAAACTAATTTGATATTATTTGGACATCAGAGGAATAATATAAATATAAAAGTCAATATATTCAATGTTAACATAGAAAGAGTGAATGAAGTGAAATTTGTGGGTGTGACCTTTGACCCCAAGATCTGCTGGACATCACACATTAAATACATCAAAGAAAAGTTGGTGAGGAGTATTGCTGTACTGGACAAAAAAAAAGGAATATTCTTAATCAAAAAGTATTGCAAACTCTTTATTGTACACTTTTTTTTAATATTTTTTTTTTTAACCATATTTGAGACACTGTCTAGACATTTGTGGAAATACATACAGAATAAACTATTCATAATGCAGTGGTGCACTTCAAAAAGGGGTTTACAATAGCAGGAGTTAAATTATGGACTTATAATACTTAAACATAACAAAAGGTAGAATATTGCCACACTGTATTTAGTATTTAAAATGTAATTGATGAAATTAAAATAGTACATTATTATTGTCAATATGTACATGTCATGTACATTATTGTATATGTGTATATATGTGTGTGTGTGTACATATGTATATATGTTTGATGGGAATGTATAACTTGTACATATAAAACTTGTGTATAGTACATATTGAATGTGTAATGTAAAAATAGTAATATTAGATTATAAAGTTTTGTGTGTGTGACTTTATCTGGAGAGCCTTGTTTATTTTTTGTGATGAAGTTGGTGTGTGGAAGCTTTTGCTTTAACCTTCACCTCCAGCTGATGAGTTGGATGATTGATTTTATTTTGCTCTGGGGGTTTTTTTTTTTCTGAAGACTGTCACAATTAATTCAAATTCAAATGTTTATGAATGTGGAGCTCTATTTCCTGTCGGCAGCTACAATCAATAAAAACGTATACAATCATAAACTAGTGGAGAAGAAAACTTCATCACATCCTGCCATCATTAGAGGTCAAGAGTCAGTTGAATTTTGTAACTTTCTCCTCTCGTGGCCTCCGTCTCACGACAAACACTCACAGACACTTTAAAGTATATTTGCCTGACAGGAGTTCTGCTCTCGTATCTTCAGGGTGACAATGAACCACATAGCTTTTCTAAACCACGGGTAGAAGAAAGCATATATCAGTGGGTTCAAACAGGAATTCAAATAAAGCAGCCAGGACACAACAGCCCAGTATGAAGTGCTGTTAGAGATGTCCTGTCCTAATAGAGAGGGGAAGTAATATGGAAAGAAAGTCATCAGAAACACAAATATGACGACACCAAGAGTCCTGGCTGCTTTTTTCTCCGATTTCTTTGCAGTCACTCTCACTGTTTGGGCTGTACCAGTGATTCTCAGGTGCATGGTACGAGCCTGAGACACGGCCACCACAAACACTCTCATGTACAGCAGGATGATGGCGGAGCAAGGCCCGATGAAAGTGACCACAAGGTCAACAGAACCAGAGATAAAGGAGATCACCACCACACATTCCCCGTAGCAGGAGTTGTATCTGTCTGGCTGCCTGAGATGCTCTTTTAAGATCAGGCCATTGTAGAGAAGAGAACATGCCCAGCACAGACTCACAGACGCTGCAGCTCTGCTGCTGGTGACTTTGTAGGGGTATTGCAGAGGAAAACAAATAGCCACATAGCGGTCGATGGATATGAGCACCATGTTTCCCACAGAGGCCGACGTGAGAGTGAAGCCAATAATATAGGACAGAGCACACATAAGATCTCCCAGCAGCCAGCAGGTTTCTATAAACCTTATCAACTCCACCGGCATCACCACCAGTCCCACAAGCAGGTCTGAGACGGCCAGCGAGAGCAGGAGCACATTAGTGGGGCTGTGGAGCTGTCTGAAGTGGGAAATGGAGACCACAACCAGCAGGTTGAGAACAACAGTGATCACAGTGATGAATGAAAGTAGCGTGTAGAGGAGGACGGCCTCCCAGCGAGGACGCATCAGTCCTCTGCAGGAAGAGTTGGCGAGCTGCGGGAAGCAGAGCTTTGAGCTGTCCTGACCGTCCATGGCTGAGTCCCTGCAGCTCTCTGATGCAATCGGACATCATACTCTTTATTTATGTCTGATCACAGTTCTTCTTCCTCCTCCTCCTCCTCCTCCTCCTCCTCTTCCTCCTCCTCCTCCTCCTCCTCCTCCTCCTCTATAGGCCGAACTGTTTCCCTCCGACCTCCTTCTCCCACATGTCCATGTCTTTGGGGTGCTTTTCTTTCCACTTCTCTTTCATCACACACTTATGTGATGCATTATGGGGGTTTCTTACTTTTTCTCCACTTTGCAGAGTACACAAGTTCTAATTCTTAAACTTTCCAATTCGATACTTTTTTTATTGATCACAACAGGATAAGAAACAATCCTGAACTCAGCTCAGGGATAATGTGCTGATCATCATTGATCATTTGATTAGAAGTCATTCATTCATCTCAACAGTTCTGATCGAAGACGAAGATGCTCATGAGAGAATATTTGTGAACAAAACAGCATCATATAGACCAAAGAACACACCAGACCTGCTATATAAATATATCGCCATGTCGCCGCGGCCTTTCTCCACATATTATACATCAAACTGTAGCTACAGGCCTTGTGCTTCTTACGAGGGGACACTTTTGTCTCAGAGAGACACGGTTCTCCCTCCACGGGACTAAATTGACAGCAAGCGCAGGATTATCTTCCATCCGAGCCAATGTATTTTGACGAGACATTTTCTCCCCAAATCCCAAAAGTTCAGCCATTTGTTTCAAGTCCTCACGCAGAGACGGAGCCTCGTGAGGACAGAATAACCACACCGTACGTCCTTCAACTTCTTCCAACGCCGACGGTGAAGAATTTTTCACCCAAGTGTCATGGTTCTCCAACTATAAGCAGTTGTTCAGGACCTGCGTTTGTGCTTTTTTTCCTCATGTGGGTGACTCAGCAATCTCCATGCCAACACACACAAGCTGCACCTAATCAGGCTGCCATCACAGACTGAAGCAGCCAATCTGCCTAGCAACACACACGGCTCCTCTGATTGGCTGGACCAGTAACATGATGGTTGACCACACAGTGCTCACACACATACAGTGTCTTAGCAGCACACTTTTCAATGCATTATAATGCTGATGCTAATGCCTAAGCATCAACTCTTGTTAGCATGCCCATTAACATGCTAAAAAGTTTGTTCAATTGAGCTGAAATTTGGAGGGTGGCCTCATGGGGGCGCTGCGATCACGGTCAACTAGCTAATTAGCCACGCAGTTATGCTAGTTAGCTTAGCATGTCAGAATGTGATATAACACCAGATTCCAGGTCGGCGACACCTGGGAGGTGTCCTCTGCGATTTTCAGGTAAAGCGCAGGTGTTAGCATAGCATGCTGACAAGTCTGTTCAAATGAGCTGAAATTTGGAGGGTGGCCTAATGGGGGCACTGTGATCAAGAATCACTAGCTAATTAGATAGTTTCCACGTACTTTTTACCCTGCCACAGGCTCACAAGTTCAGCTGGGGGCCTCGCTTGGCAGCAGAGAGCAGGCACAATAAAATTTTCAGCAGGAATTTTCTAGTTTATATTATATGCTTTACATTAACAAGGATTTTATGGAGCAGTAGAGCACCAAGATCAAATTTCAGACACTCTCCACCACTCAGATCATATTCCCTCCATCATTGCTCCATGAAGGGAGTAAAGAACAATCATCAATGACAAGAGTTTGAAGTGAATCATTACTCTATGTCTGCTTCATGCTCAGGAGGGAATATCACGACTCTTCATCGTGGGTAGAGAGACCAAACACTTTAGAAACACATTTCTCAAGTCAAGAACTATAGAAATGATCCCTGAAAGTATAGTCTTAATGCTCCTCGGTGCAAACAGCAGAGGCCTTGAATGAATCAGTCTTTCTCATCACTGGTACGTCATCGCTGAGGCAGACAGAGCCAGTATCACCGGTACTTTTTAACATTCATGGTCAATGCTTCATCAAAGTGCTAAATCTGGCTGAATTTGCACGACCTTAAAGTATTTTTTTAATGTTTTTCCTTTCGTATATTAAGTAGTTCAACCTAGAAGATAATTTAGGAAAAGTTTATAAGGAAACAAAAAATACTTTATCATAATAAAACAAAATGTGTCCAGACAATTTTCTCCCAAACATTGTGATGTCTGGACTTTCTTTTAGTAAACAAAGTATACAAAACACTCACTGCAGAACAAATTAGAAGAAAAGATTATTTCAGCTGGAGTTCAGGGTGGAGCAACAGGTAAACAGGTGTTACCTTCCACCACGTGATCATGAAAAAATATAAAAATAAACTCATTAATATGTAATTAATATGTATATTAAAGATATTTCTAAGAAACTGAAAAACTAAAATATGTGTTACTTTCAGATACCAATGTCCGTTGTACCAAAGTTGGACTTGCAGCAGCTCTTGAGGAGTGTCACAAAGGAAATGTGTCAAGTAAAAAAAATGCTTTGATCTTAACAAATTATCATCAAACCTACGCAAAACTAATTTGATGTTATTTGGACATCAGAGGAATAATATAAATCTAAAAGTCAATATATTCAATGTTAACATAGAAAGAGTGAATGAAGTGAAATTTGTGGGTGTGACCTTTGACCCCAAGATCTGCTGGACATCACACATTAAATACATCAAAGTAAAGTTGGTGAGGAGTATTGCTGTACTGGACAAAAAAATGAATATTCTTAATCAAAAAGTATTGCAAACTCTTTATTGTACACTTTTTTTTTTTTTTTTTTACCATATTTGAGACACTGTCTCGACATTTGGGGAAATACATACAGAATAAACTATTCATAATGCAGTGGTGCACTTCAAAAAGGGGTTTACAATAGCAGGAGTTAAATTATGGACTTATAATACTTAAACATAACAAAACGTAGAATATTGCCACACTGTATTTAGTATTTAAAATGTAATTGATGAAATTAAAATAGTACATTATTATTGTCAATATGTACATGTCATGTACATTAATGTATATGTGTATATATGTGTGTGTGCACATATGTATATATGTTTGATGTGAATGTATAACTTGTACATATAAAACTTGTGTATAGTACATATTGAATGTGTAATGTAAAAATAGTAATATTAGATTATAAAGTTTTGTGTGTGTGACTTTATCTGGAGAGCCTTGTTTATTTTTTGTGATGAAGTTGGTGTGTGGAAGCTTTTGCTTTAACCTTCACCTCCAGCTGATTAGTTGGATGATTGATTTTATTTTGCTCTGGGGGGTTTTTTTTTCTGAAGACTGTCACAATTAATTCAAATTCAAATGTTTATGAATGTGGAGCTCTATTTCCTGTCGGCAGCTACAATCAATAAAAACGTATACAATCATAAACTAGCGGAGAAGAAAACTTCATCACATCCTGCCATCATTAGAGGTCAAGAGTCAGTTGAATTTTGTAACTTTCTCCTCTCGTGGCCTCCGTCTCACGACAAACACTCACAGACACTTTAAAGTATATTTGCCTGACAGGAGTTCTGCTCTCGTATCTTCAGGGTGACAATGAACCACATAGCTTTTCTAAACCACGGGTAGAAGAAAGCATATATCAGTGGGTTCAAGCAGGAATTCAAATAAAGCAGCCCGGTCACAACAGCCCAGTATGAAGTGCTGTTAGAGATGTCCTGTCCTAATAGAGAGGGGAAGTAATATGGAAAGAAAGTCATCAGAAACACAAATATGACGACACCAAGAGTCCTGGCTGCTTTTTTCTCCGATTTCTTTGCAGTCACTCTCACTGTTTGGGCTGTACCAGTGATTCTCAAGTGCATGGTACGAGCCTGAGACACGGCCACCACAAACACTCTCATGTACAGCAGGATGATGGCGGAGCAAGGCCCGATGAAAGTGACCACAAGGTCAACAGAACCAGAGATAAAGGAGATCACCACCACACATTCCCCGTAGCAGGAGTTGTGTCTGTCTGGCTGCCTGAGATGCTCTTTTAAGATCAGGCCATTGTAGAGAAGAGAACATGCCCAGCACAGACTCACAGACGCTGCAGCTCTGCTGCTGGTGACTTTGTAGGGGTATTGCAGAGGAAAACAAATAGCCACATAGCGGTCGATGGATATGAGCACCATGTTTCCCACAGAGGCCGACGTGAGAGTGAAGCCAATAATATAGGACAGAGCACACATGAGATCTCCCAGCAGCCAGCAGGATTCTATAAACCTTATCAACTCCACCGGCATCACCACCAGTCCCACAAGCAGGTCTGAGACGGCCAGCGAGAGCAGGAGCACATTAGTGGGGCTGTGGAGCTGTCTGAAGTGGGAAATGGAGACCACAACCAGCAGGTTGAGAACAACAGTGATCACAGTGATGAATGAAAGTAGCGTGTAGAGGAGGACGGCCTCCCAGCGAGGACGCATCAGTCCTCTGCAGGAAGAGTTGGCGAGCTGCGGGAAGCAGAGCTTTGAGCTGTCCTGACCGTCCATGGCTGAGTCCCTGCAGCTCTCTGATGCAATCGGACATCATACTCTTTATTTATGTCTGATCACAGTTCTTCTTCCTCC
Organism: Blennius ocellaris; assembly: GCF_963422515.1. Taxonomy (NCBI): domain Eukaryota; kingdom Metazoa; phylum Chordata; class Actinopteri; order Blenniiformes; family Blenniidae; genus Blennius; species Blennius ocellaris. Next base: position 2,345,151 of record NC_137652.1, on the reverse strand, counting down.
TCCTCCTCCTCCTCCTCCTCCTCCTCCTCCTCCTCCTCCTCCTCCTCCTCTATAGGCCGAACGTTTTCCCTCCGACCTCCTTCTCCCACATGTCCATGTCTTTGGGGTGCTTTTCTTTCCACTTCTCTTTCATCACACACTTATGTGATGCATTATGGGGGTTTCTTACTTTTTCTCCACTTTGCAGAGTACACAAGTTCTAATTCTTAAACTTTCCAATTCGATACTTTTTTTATTGATCACAACAGGATAAGAAACAATCCTGAACTCAGCTCAGGGATAATGTGCTGATCATCATTGATCATTTGATTAGAAGTCATTCATTCATCTCAACAGTTCTGATCGAAGACAAAGATGCTCATGAGAGAATATTTGTGAACAAAACAGCATCATATAGACCAAAGAACACACCAGACCTGCTATATAAATATATCGCCATGTCGCCGCGGCCTTTCTCCACATATTATACATCAAACTGTAGCTACAGGCCTTGTGCTTCTCATGAGGGGACACTTTTGTCTCAGAGAGACACGGTTCTCCCTCCACGGGACTAAATTGACAGCAAGCGCAGGATTATCTTCCATCCGCGCCAATGTATTTTGACGAGACATTTTCTCCCCAAATCCCAAAAGTTCAGCCATTTGTTTCAAGTCCTCACGCAGAGACGGAACCTCGTGAGGACCGAATAACCACACCGTACGTCCTTCAACTTCTTCCAACGCCGACGGTGAAGGAATTTTTCACCCAAGTGTCATGATTCTCCAACTATAAGCAGTTGTTCAGGACCTGCGTTTGTGCTTTTTTTCCTCATGTGGGTGACTCAGCAATCTCCATGCCAACACACACAAGCTGCACCTAATCAGGCTGCCATCACAGACTGAAGCAGCCAATCTGCCTAGCAACACACACGGCTCCTCTGATTGGCTGGACCAGTAACATGATGGTTGACCACACAGTGCTCACACACATACAGTATCTTAGCAGCACACTTTTCAATGCATTATAATGCTGATGCTAATGCCTAAGCATCAACTCTTGTTAGCATGCCCATTAACATGCTAAAAAGTTTGTTCAATTGAGCTGAAATTCGGAGGGTGGCCTCATGGGGGCGCTGCGATCACGGTCAACTAGCTAATTAGCCACGCAGCTAAGCTAGTTAGCTTAGCATGTCAGAATGTGATATAACACCAGATTCCAGGTCGGTGACACCTGGGAGGTATCCTCTGCATTTTTCAGGTAAAGTGCAGGTGTTAGCATAGCATGCTGACAAGTTTGTTCAAATGAGCTGAAATATGGAGGGTGGCCTAATGGGGGCACTATGATCAAGAATCACTAGCTAATTAGATGGTTTCCACATACTTTTTACCCTGCCACAGGCTCACAAGTTCAGCTGGGGGCCTCGCTTGGCAGCAGAGAGCAGGCACAATAAAATGTTCAGCAGGAATTTTCTAGTTTAAATTATATGCTTTACATGAACAAGGATTTTATGGAGCAGTAGAGCACCAAGATCAAATTTCAGACACTCTCCACCACTCAGATCATATTCCCTCCATCATTGCTCCATGAAGGGAGTAAAGAACAATCATCAATGACAAGAGTATGAAGTGAATCATTGCTCTCTGTCTGCTTCATGCTCAGGAGGGAATATCACAACTCTTCATCGTGGGTAGAGAGACCAAACACTTTAGAAACACATTTCTCAAGTCAAGAACTATAGAAATGATCCCTGAAAGTATAGTCTTAATGCTCCTCGGTGCAAACAGCAGAGGCCTTGAATGAATCAGTCTTTCTCATCACTGGTACGTCATCGCTGAGGCAGACAGAGCCAGTATCACCGGTACTTTTTAACATTCATGGTCAATGCTTCATCAAAGTGCTAAATCTGGCTGAATTTGCACGACCTTAAAGTATTTTTTTAATGATTTTCCTTTCATATATTAATTAGTTAAACCTAGAAGATAATTTAGGAAAAGTTTATAAGGAAACAAAAATACTTTATCATAATAAAACAAAATGTGTCCAGACAATTTTCTCCCAAACATTGTGATGTCTGGACTTTCTTTTAGTAAACAAAGTATACAAAACACTCACTGCAGAACAAATTAGAAGAAAAGATTATTTCAGCTGGAGTTCAGGGTGGAGCAACAGGTAAACAGGTGTTACCTTCCACCACGTGATCATGAAAAAATATAAAAATAAACTCATTAATATGTAATTAATATGTATATTAAAGATATTTCTAAGAAACTGAAAAACTAAAATATGTGTTACTTTCAGATACCAATGTCCGTTGTACCAAAGTTGGACTTGCAGCAGCTCTTGAGGAAAGTCACAAAGGAAATGTGTCAAGTAAAAAAAATGCTTTGATCTTAACAAATTATCATCAAACCAACGCAAAACTAATTTGATATTATTTGGACATCAGAGGAATAATATAAATATAAAAGTCAATATATTCAATGTTAACATAGAAAGAGTGAATGAAGTGAAATTTGTGGGTGTGACCTTTGACCCCAAGATCTGCTGGACATCACACATTAAATACATCAAAGAAAAGTTGGTGAGGAGTATTGCTCTACTGGACAAAAAAAAAGGAATATTCTTAATCAAAAAGTATTGCAAACTCTTTATTGTACACTTTTTTTTAATATTTTTTTTTTTAACCATATTTGAGACACTGTCTAGACATTTGTGGAAATACATACAGAATAAACTATTCATAATGCAGTGGTGCACTTCAAAAAGGGGTTTACAATAGCAGGAGTTAAATTATGGACTTATAATACTTAAACATAACAAAAGGTAGAATATTGCCACACTGTATTTAGTATTTAAAATGTAATTGATGAAATTAAAATAGTACATTATTATTGTCAATATGTACATGTCATGTACATTATTGTATATGTGTATATATGTGTGTGTGTGTACATATGTATATATGTTTGATGGGAATGTATAACTTGTACATATAAAACTTGTGTATAGTACATATTGAATGTGTAATGTAAAAATAGTAATATTAGATTATAAAGTTTTGTGTGTGTGACTTTATCTGGAGAGCCTTGTTTATTTTTTGTGATGAAGTTGGTGTGTGGAAGCTTTTGCTTTAACCTTCACCTCCAGCTGATTAGTTGGATGATTGATTTTATTTTGCTCTGGGGGTTTTTTTTTTTCTGAAGACTGTCACAATTAATTCAAATTCAAATGTTTATGAATGTGGAGCTCTATTTCCTGTCGGCAGCTACAATCAATAAAAACGTATACAATCATAAACTAGCGGAGAAGAAAACTTCATCACATCCTGCCATCATTAGAGGTCAAGAGTCAGTTGAATTTTGTAACTTTCTCCTCTCGTGGCCTCCGTCTCACGACAAACACTCACAGACACTTTAAAGTATATTTGCCTGACAGGAGTTCTGCTCTCGTATCTTCAGGGTGACAATGAACCACATAGCTTTTCTAAACCACGGGTAGAAGAAAGCATATATCAGTGGGTTCAAGCAGGAATTCAAATAAAGCAGCCAGGACACAACAGCCCAGTATGAAGTGCTGTTAGAGATGTCCTGTCCTAATAGAGAGGGGAAGTAATATGGAAAGAAAGTCATCAGAAACACAAATATGACGACACCAAGAGTCCTGGCTGCTTTTTTCTCCGATTTCTTTGCAGTCACTCTCACTGTTTGGGCTGTACCAGTGATTCTCAAGTGCATGGTACGAGCCTGAGACACGGCCACCACAAACACTCTCATGTACAGCAGGATGATGGCGGAGCAAGGCCCGATGAAAGTGACCACAAGGTCAACAGAACCAGAGATAAAGGAGATCACCACCACACATTCCCCGTAGCAGGAGTTGTGTCTGTCTGGCTGCCTGAGATGCTCTTTTAAGATCAGGCCATTGTAGAGAAGAGAACATGCCCAGCACAGACTCACAGACGCTGCAGCTCTGCTGCTGGTGACTTTGTAGGGGTATTGCAGAGGAAAACAAATAGCCACATAGCGGTCGATGGATATGAGCACCATGTTTCCCACAGAGGCCGACGTGAGAGTGAAGCCAATAATATAGGACAGAGCACACATGAGATCTCCCAGCAGCCAGCAGGATTCTATAAACCTTATCAACTCCACCGGCATCACCACCAGTCCCACAAGCAGGTCTGAGACGGCCAGCGAGAGCAGGAGCACATTAGTGGGGCTGTGGAGCTGTCTGAAGTGGGAAATGGAGACCACAACCAGCAGGTTGAGAACAACAGTGATCACAGTGATGAATGAAAGTAGCGTGTAGAGGAGGACGGCCTCCCAGCGAGGACGCATCAGTCCTCTGCAGGAAGAGTTGGCGAGCTGCGGGAAGCAGAGCTTTGAGCTGTCCTGACCGTCCATGGCTGAGTCCCTGCAGCTCTCTGATGCAATCGGACATCATACTCTTTATTTATGTCTGATCACAGTTCTTCTTCTTCCTCCTCGTCATCCTCCTCCTCCTCCTCCTCGTCATCCTCCTCCTCCTCCTCTATAGGCCGAACTGTTTCCCTCCGACCTCCTTCTCCCACATGTCCATGTCTTTGGGGTGCTTTTCTTTCCACTTCTCTTTCATCACACACTGATGTGATGCATTATGGGGGTTTCTTACTTTTTCTCCACTTTGCAGAGTACACAAGTTCTAATTCCTAAACTTTCCAACTCAATACTTTTTTTATTGATTACAACAGGATAAGAAACAATCCTGAACTCAGCTCAGGGATAATGTGCTGATCATCATTGATCATTTGATTAGAAGTCATTCATTCATCTCAACAGTTCTGATCGAAGACGAAGATGCTCATGAGAGAATATTTGTGAACAAAACAGCATCATATAGACCAAAGAACATACCAGACCTGTTATATATATATACACACACACACACACACACACACACACACACACACACACACACACACACGGACACTACATGCCTGGGGTAATATCTTCCCACCAAAACGGGATCTGGCGGTCTCTGATTTTACTGCACGGACGTTTGCACACGGACTGGACACCAATGCTGATGGAGGCGAGGCGGGCACCCCAAGGGCAGCCAAAGCCCCTGGTATAGTGAACTGAGAAGATGGAATGAGGACGTTGTCCTCAGTCTCATCGTTAGATATGAGAAGTATGGGCATCCATATCGGTTAGCGAGGGAGCTAAACAAGAAGTGCCGCAAAAGAGCTTGTGTGCTAACTGACCAAAACAGTGTTAGCTGGTGCGCTTAACAGTTCAACAAACCTTCCCTTGGCGCGGTGGCCGATCCTCCAGACCGGGATGAAGGTGGCGAAGGGCGACGTATAAGGTATGTGGCTCCACCTCAAATGTGGGCGTATCCCAGAGTGAGACAGCAAATAGAATGCTAAGAAGATAATTGACGTCAGATAACCATGCTACCACTCTGATCATATTGCCTCCATCTTCGCTCTCTGAAGGGAGCAAAGGATGTTCATCCAAAACAGAACGTATGAGACGTATTATTACTCTCTGCGTGTGTCACACTCAGGAGGAAGTATCAGAACTCATCATCATCATCATCATCATCATGGGTAGAGAGACCAATCCCATTTCTCAAGTTCAATACAAGAGAAATGATCTGTGCAAGTATAGATTTCACTTCCCTGAGTCCAAACAGCAGACGCCTTGAATGACAGTCTTAATCATCATTGGTTTGTCACAATAACAATCCAAACCATGGAATCATCTCACCTCATTGTACACAATAAACCAAATTACCAGCCAACTCCACAAAAGAAATTGGTTCTCGTTTTTCTGTCTGTTTCTGCCTGTGGGGGAGGGCATGGGGCGAGCCGAGGACCATGGCTCCTCCTCTCCACACCTCTGCTGCTGTCGTTTCTGCCTACCTGATCTGCGCCGTCGTCTTGGACTTGGCCACCGCCTCCACCCTCTGGCTGGCCTCTGCTCTCTTGGACTCGGTTGTTGCCTCCGCCCTCTGGCTGGCCTCCGCTGTCTTGGACTCAGTTGTTGCCTCCACCCTCTGGCTGGCCTCCGCCCTCTTGGACTCAGTTGTTGCCTCCGCCCTCTGGCTGGCCTCCGCCCCCCCCCCTTTGTCTGGGCATTCGCCTCTGTCCTGGTGGACTCTGTGCTCATCTCCGCCCTCGTGAACCCGGCCCCCCGCCCTCGCCCAACCGGTCTGGCTCATCTCCGCCCAACGGCTGGACTCCGCCCTGCAGGACTCAGCCATCTCTGCCCTCGTGGACTCAGGCGTCACAGCCCCTGCTGTCGCTGCTGCCCTTGTTCACGGGGACTGTCTCCACGCTGTCCAGTTGACGCCCCGGCCTTGTCTGCAGAGCCGGGACCGGACCTGCCAAGCTGTTTCCCCCCCGGAGAAGGTCTTTCGGATCACTGCCGCCATTCTGGCGACATGCTCTGCAGTGGAGCCCCTGAGCACCACCCTCCTCCTTCTCGTCCGGGGAACAGGATGGTGATGCCGGCTCGGTCAGCGCAGGGTCCGAACCGTCCTCCGGTGCCCCCCGTCCGGGAATGCAGTGACTCGAAGAGGTGTCCCTGCCTCCCCTTCTTCTGCAGGAGCACCTCCGTCAGCTCCTGGTTCTGCTCGGTGTGCTCCTGCTGCAGCCGGGTCAAGTCCAGCAGCAGCTGAGCGAACACCTCCCGTTCTGTCTTCTCCACTGGAGCCGGAGTTGAGGCGAGGCAGGGGAAGGGGCAGGGACAAGGGCCGGGCCGGGAGAAGGGGGGCAGGGGCCATGCCGGGAGCAGAAGCTGAGGCCGGGGCAGGGGCCGAGCCAAGTCCGGAGAGGGGGCAGCTGCAGGGGCAGGTCCGAGGCCGGCGAGCCAGCCTCCCCACATGTCCAGACAGTTTAAGTTACCTAAAGATGTTCATTTTTATGTTCAGACACTCTCCACCACTCAGATCATATTCCCTCCATCATTGCTCCATGAAGAGAGTGAAGAACAATCATCAATGACAAGAGTATGAAGTGAATCATTACTCTCTGTCTGCTTCATGCTCAGGAGGGAATATCACGACTCTTCATCGTGGGTAGAGAGACCAAACACTTTAGAAGCACATTTCTCAAGTCAAGAACTATAGAAATGATCCCTGAAAGTATAGTCTTAACGCTCCTGGGTACAAACAGCAGAGGCCTTGAATGAATCAGTCTTTCTCATCACTGGTACGTCATCGCTGAGGCAGACAGAGCCAGTATCACCGGTACTTTTTAACATTCATGGTCAATGCTTCATCAAAGTGCTAAATCTGGCTGAATTTGCACGACCTTAAAGTATTTTTTTATGATTTTCCTTTCATATATTAATGAGTTAAACCTAGAAGATAATTTAGGAAAAGTTTATAAGGAAACAAAAAATACTTTATCATAATAAAACAAAATGTGTCCAGACAATTTTCTCCCAAACATTGTGATGTCTGGACTTTCTTTTAGTAAACAAAGTATACAAAACACTCACTGCAGAACAAATTAGAAGAAAAGATTATTACAGCTGGAGTTCAGGGTGGAGCAACAGGTAAACAGGTGTTACCTTCCACCACGTGATCATGAAAAAATATAAAAATAAACTCATTAATATGTAATTAATATGTATATTAAAGATGTTTCTAAGAAACTGAAAAACTAAAGTATGTGTTACTTTCAGATACCAATGTCCGTTGTACCAAAGTTGGACTTGCAGCAGCTCGTGAGGAAAGTCACAAAGGAAATGTGTCAAGTAAAACAAGTGCTTTGATCTTAACAAATTATCATCAAACCTCCGCAAAACTATCCATCCATCCATCCATTGGCTACCGCTTTATCCGGGGCCGGGTCGCGGAGGCAGCAGTCCGAGCAGAGTTGCCCAGACTTCCCTCGCCCCAGACACTTCCTCCAGCCCTTCCGGTGGCACCCCAAGGCGTTCCCAGGCCAGCCGAGAGACATAGTCCCTCCAGCGTGTCCTGGGTCTGCCCCGAGGCCTCCTACCGGAGGGACGTGCCCGGAACACCTCCCTCGGGAGGCGTCCGGGGGGCATCCGAAATAGATGCCCGAGCCACCTCAGCTGGCTCCTCTCGATGTGGAGGAGCAGCGGCTCTACTCCGAGCTCCTCCCTGGTGACTGAGCTCCTCACCCTATCTCTAAGGGTACGCCCAGCCACCCTACGGAGGAAGCTCATTTCAGCCGCTTGTATCCGGGATCTGGTTCTTTCGGTCATGACCCATAGTTCATGACCATAGGTGAGGGTAGGAACGAAGATCGACCGGTAAATCGAGAGCTTCGCTTTTTGGCTCAGCTCCTTCTTCACCACGACGGACCGATACAACGTCCGCATAACTGCAGACGCTGCACCGATCCGCCTGTCGATCTCACGCTCCATCTTTCCCCCACTCGTGAACAAGACCCCAAGATACTTAAACTCCTCCACTTGGGACAAGGGCACTCCACCGCTAAACTAATTTGATGTTATTTGGATATCAGAGGAATAATATAAATATAAAAGTCAATATATTCAATGTTTACATAGAAAGAGTGAATGAAGTGAAATTTGTGGGTGTGACCTTTGACCCCAAGATCTGCTGGACATCACACATTAAATACATCAAAGAAAAGTTGGTGAGGAGTATTTCCTGTACTGGACAAAAAAAGGAATATGAGAATATCAGAATGTGAGAAAAGAATATTATATAAAGAAACTAGAATTAAACAAGAGTTATGTAAGAGGTATATGGAAAATACTAAGTTGTAAAGTTAGAGATAATAATAGAGATAGATATAATCCAAATTATATAGTAATAATAATAATTATATATATATATATATGTGTGTGTGTGTGTATATATTTTTTTTTTCACGTTTGTTTTTTTATATATATTTTTCATGTTGATTTACAGTCATTTGAAGTGGAAACAGTTTTATTTGGTGCTTTCTCACTAACATTGTTTTCATTCTTCTGTTGATCTATAGATTTAGATTTATTTTCAGTTGTTCTCTGTTATGCAAAGACTGCACACAGGTTAGTTTTCTTAATTGTTGGTTAATTGTTATTTTGTTGCCATTTTCAAGTCATGAGAAATTGTCCTGATGAGTTAATTTCCTCCATTAGAATGACAATATTCACTCTGAAGTCAGTAAGAACTGTTGAAATATATTATGGTAATTTTTTATTTTTTAAAGGCCCAGTTGAGTCGAAGGCCCACTTGGTTTTTTGATTAAACTTTCAGGCAAAATGTGATGAACTTTTCTTAATCAAGACATGATCTTTCACTAGTCACAATTTACGGTATTTAGGATGATATACCTTGATGATAGTAAATTCTTTAATATTGTTCCATCGTTAGAAATAAGAGCAAGACCACATCAGCTTATATAAACTTTGTTTTAATGATCTTCAGCCTGAATGTATAACATTCAAAGTGTTCATTGTCATATACACAGTAAAAGAACATGTTTCCCTGTATAATGAAATTCTTACTTCAATGCCCATGCTGAACGCCACATACATTTAAAAACTCTAATAACTTAACAGTGGCATGCAAACACTGAGCAACAGATATATAAACCTATATATTAAACTATGCAGAAACACAAGTGATCTATACAAGTGATATATACAATATGCAATTTAAGATAGAAAGGAAAATGACAGTCTGTACATAAATGTGCAAGGTCGTCAGCAGAAGACGGATGACATGTGAACGGTACACGTGCTCATGTAAAGTACATATCCAGGACAGATTGTTGTGTAAAGTCAGTGTAAATGAGAGGTATGGGGGGACATGAATAGTCCATTGGCCTCCTGTCAGCTGTTTAGGAGTCTGATGGCCGAGGGAAAGAAAGAGTTGTTGAGTCTGGTGGTTTTCATTTCACACTTCTGTTCCTCCGGCCTGAAGGTAGAAGTGTGAACAGTCCATGTTGGGGGTGAGTGTATCATTACTCACACCTCAACCAGCAATATTCTGACGATATGGAGTGACTGTAATGAAAAAGAAAGTCTCATTAAGAACAGAGTTTTCCTCTGTTAAATGAAGGAAACACAGCAGGTGGTCACTTTTAAGAAGCTCAGACTCTCACAACTCTTTAGATCTCATGACGTGACTCACATGTTTATGAATGTGGAGCTCTATTTCCTGTCGGCAGCTACAATCAATAATAACTTATACAATCATAAACTAGCGGAGAAGAAAACTTCCTCACATCCTGCCATCATTAGAGGTCAAGAGTCAGTTGAATTTTGTAACTTTCTCCTCTCGTGGCCTCCGTCTCACGACAAACACTCACAGACACTTTAAAGTATATTTGCCTGACAGGAGTTCTGCTTTCGTATCTTCAGGGTGACAATGAACCACATAGCTTTTCTAAACCACGGGTAGAAGAAAGCATATATCAGTGGGTTCAAACAGGAATTCAAAAAAAGCAGCCCGGTCACAACAGCCCAGTATGAAGTGCTGTTGGAGATGTCCTGTCCTAATAGAGAGGGGAAGTAATATGGAAAGAAAGTCATCAGAAACACAAATATGACGACACCAAGAGTCCTGGCTGCTTTTTTCTCCGATTTCTTTGCAGTCACTCTCACTGTTTGGGCTGTACCAGTGATTCTCAAGTGCATGGTACGAGCCTGAGACACGGCCACCACAAACACTCTCATGTACAGCAGGATGATGGCGGAGCAAGGCCCGATGAAAGTGACCACAAGGTCAACAGAACCAGAGATAAAGGAGATCACCACCACACATTCCCCGTAGCAGGAGTTGTATCTGTCTGGCTGCCTGAGATGCTCTTTTAAGATCAGGCCATTGTAGAGAAGAGAACATGCCCAGCACAGACTCACAGACGCTGCAGCTCTGCTGCTGGTGACTTTGTAGGGGTATTGCAGAGGAAAACAAATAGCCACATAGCGGTCGATGGATATGAGCACCATGTTTCCCACAGAGGCCGACATGAGAATGAAGGCACTAATGTAGGACAGAGCACACATGAGATCTCCCAGCAGCCAACAGGTTTCTATAAACCTTATCAACTCCACCGGCATCACCACCAGTCCCACAAGCAGGTCTGAGACGGCCAGCGAGAGCAGGAGCACATTAGTGGGGCTGTGGAGCTGTCTGAAGTGGGAAATGGAGACCACAACCAGCAGGTTGAGAACAACAGTGATCACAATGATGAATGAAAGTAGCGTGTAGAGGAGGACGGCCTCCCAGCGAGGACGCATCAGTCCTCTGCAGGAAGAGTTGGCGAGCTGCGGGAAGCAGAGCTTTGAGCTGTCCTGACCGTCCATGGCTGAGTCCCTGCAGCTCTCTGTGATCAGACGGAAATGAAGAGTATTATGTCTGATTGAGTCAGTCCCTCCTCCTCCTCATCCTCCTCCTCCTCCTCCTCCTCCTGTCCCTTCCTCCTTGTGCTTGTTTTTCCCTCACCTCCCCTTCTCTTACTTCTTACATCACTTTTTTGTATGATGCATTATGGGTGTTGCTTACTTTTTCTGAACTTTGCAGTTTTAAATTCAAGAGCATGTTACATTAAACTCTTAAACATTCCAACTCTACACTTTTTCATTCATCACTCGTGTTTTTAACAGATTAATAAAGAAGCCTGAACTCAGCTCATTGATAATGAGCAGATTTCTTATTGATCATTTGATTAGATGTCAGTGATATGTGTGAAAGGCTGACACGCACACGCGTTGCTTCAGAACATCCACACTTTATTTCTCCAGTCTCATGTGTCACCTTACACGTAACGTTGCATCCCATAATCCTCACACCATCTCTTAAAGGGACCGTAACCACTATTAAGCAACATACAGCAACCCATGTATCACTGTGTGACCATGTTACTAGAACATAACATTTTCCTCCCCCCCACGAAAGAGCAAACAGCATACCACCCCAACTAACAACCAACCCAAACAGTCGTCAGAAAACTGAACATCTAAGTACGATATCGAATGTACTAGAACTGGCAAGAAACTGTGAAGGCAACCGCTAGACTAAGCATGGTAAGTCGCGACATAGTCCTGCAAGGCAACAGGCCGAGCCCTGGCCCGCACCGGCCTCAAGTCCGGCACCACCACCTCCTGGCGTGGCGCCGCGGGGGGCGGGACAGGGGCGGGGGGTGCAACCGGGGCCGGGGGCGGGCCCGGATCAGTGGCCATGTTGTAGGGGAATGGTGACTGGGCTCGTGCCGTGGCCAAGTGCTCAGAGAGGGGTGCTGGGACTTTCCTCAGCCTACTCGCATGCCACCGTGAGCCGTCGTCGAGCAGAAATGTAGCGGGGCCAAGAAGGCGACTGATCTGTCTAGGTTGAGACCAGAACGAGGCCAACTTGTTGTCTCGCTGCGGCCGTCGAGCCCTGACCCAGTCAGAGACCTGAAGGGACGGAGGCCTCGCCCTGCGCTTCCTGTCAACCCTTTCCCTCGTCTCCTGCTGCCGTGCAGCAACAGTCTCTCGGATACGGGCCAGGGAGGGCATGGGAAAGTCACTATTTGGTGCTCGGAGCCTGTGTAATGGCAGTCCCAAGTCTCGTCCGAGCATCAGAGACGCTGGTGACACAAGCGTGGTGGAGTGATGGCTTGCCCTGTAGTGCAGCAAGGTCTGGTTGAGCGCCTCCTCGAATGCACAGCCTTGGGCCAGGTGTGCACGAATCCCGTTCTTCAGTGTTGCATTAAAACGCTCTACTCCACCGTTGGCCTGTGGGTGGTAAAAAGCGGTTCGGATGTGCTTGACACCCCTGCTGGCAAGAAAGTCAGAGAACTCAGCAGATGTCAACTGCGGGCCATTATCCGTTGTTATGGCCCGAGGCACGCCCCAGCGGGCAAAGAGGCCATCCAGTATCCGAACCATGACGTGCGACGTCACCGTCCCCACTGGCACAACCTCCGGCCACTTAGAGTGGAGGTCATAAACGACCACCAGGAAGCGCTGGTGGTGGGGAACACCACGGCCATGGATTTCTCCACAGATGTCCAGCTGTACATGTTCCCAGGGACGTGAAGGCCAGGGGAGCGGTTGCAGGGGAGGGGTTGAAGGGGGTCCGGTTTTCCCACTGAGGAGGCACGCTGAGCAGTCCTGGACCAGATGTTCAATATCGCGGTCGATGGCTGGCCACCACACCAACTCACGGCACCGCTGCTTGAGTTTCACGATTCCCAGGTGACCCTCATGTGCCATTGACAGGACACGTGCACGCAAAGTGTTTGGGACGACGGTGCAGAGCCCCCTCGAGACACATGTGTCTGCCCAGCAGGAGAGCTCATCTTTCACTCGAGCAAACGGTTTCAACTCTTCCGGGATGTGGGACGGCCAGCCGTTTCTGATGTAGGTGCACAGCTTGGATAGTATCGGGTCTCTTCCTGATTCAGTGTTCAGTTCCTCCAGTGTGACTACTGGCTGCAATGGTGCATAGAACACTTGGATGAGAGCCGGTTCTTCATCGTGTGATGGTACAGAAGGGTTTGGGGCTGCGATGGAGCGAGAGAGGAGATCTGCCACCACGTTTTCCCTGCCCGGCGTGAAGATGAGGTCATAGTGGTACTGGCGGAGGCGTTCCGCCCAACGATGGAGTCGGAGAGGCTTGTGTCCCGAACCTGACGTGGAGAGCACTGTTGTGAGGGCCTGGTGGTCCGTCCTGATGGTGAAATGACGGCCATAAACATACATGTGCCACCTCTCGCACGCCCACACACAGGCCAACGCTTCACGTTCACCCACGGAGTACCGCTGCTCAGTGGGTGTCAGGGCCCGAGATGCGAAGGCGATTGGCCTCTCCGTGCAGTCATGAAGCTGCGACAGGACAGCTCCAACTGCAGCCGTGGAGGCGTCGCAGGTGATGAAGGTTGGGCTTGAGAGGCTGAAATGGGCGAGGACAGGAGGTGAGGTTAATTGTTTTTTCAACATGGAAAATGACTCAGAGCACTGTGGTGACCAAGCCCACGGCTCCTCCTTCTTCAGGAGCTGGCGGAGGGGTGCTGTCGTTTGCGAGTAGTTGGGCAGGAAACGCAAATAATAAGCCGTCATTCCTAGGAACGATGCGACCTGTGTGGTGGAGGTTGGTTCAGGGATGCGTTGTATTGCGTCAACGTTGGAAGAGAGAGGTGCAATGCCATCAGCCGAGAGGCGGAATCCAATAAAGTCCACAGTCGGTACTGAGAAGAGACATTTCTCCCCGTTCAGCGTCAGGTGATGTTTGGTGAGGGCCACAAACACTCTGTGTAAGCGGGCATCATGGGTGGCTTGGTCTGGCCCATGCACCACAATGTCGTCCAGGTAAACTGCTGTCCCCGGGACCCCAGCGAGAATTGTAGACATGACCTTTTGGAAGCAGCTGGGGGCAGAGCTAAGACCAAACGGCATGCGTGTGTACCTGAACACCCCAGCGTGTGTCACAAATGCTGTCAGGTCCCGGCTGGCCGGGTGAAGGGGAACTTGTAGGTAGCCCTGGCGTAAATCCAACTTTGTGAAGACCGTTGATCCATGGAAAAGAGAGGTGAGCTCCTCAGCTGTAGGTAAAGGATATTTGTCTGGAATGATAGCTTTGTTGACCTGTCGCAGATCCACACAGACCCGGAGACCCCCTGACTTTTTCTGTGCGACCACCAGGTTTGATATCCAGGGTGCTGCATTTATTGGCTCGATGATGCCCTCTTCTAGCAGAGAGGTGAGCTCTGCGGTGACGCCCTCCCGGAAGGTGAGTGGCAGGCGTCTGAGGGGCTGAATAACTGGTGTCACGGCAGGGTCAACCAGGGGCCGATGAGTGAATGCTGTCAAGCAGCCCAGGTCGTCGAACAGCGCTGGCCACTGCTGGTGCATCGTTGGGAAGACCTGCATTATAGCTCTTCCACTATTGTCCATCAGAGAGAAGCCCAGTGCAATGAAGAGATCGAGGCCAAGAAGGTTAGTTCCCCGCTGTGCCACATGAAAAGGGAAGGAGGGAAGGTGCGTCGTACCATAACGGACAGGCAGGTCAATTGTGCCCACAATCTCAATGGCAGAATTTGCATATCCCTGCAAGCTTGTGGATGGGGGTCCCAGTGGCATGCGGGAAAAGAATTTCCTGTATGTGGCCAAATTGAGGAGCGACGCTGCAGCCGCAGTGTCCAGGATGAGTGGCACGCTTACCTCCCCCAGCTGCACTGTGCAAGTTTTGAATGATACTCGTGTAGAACG
The DNA here is from genome assembly GCF_963422515.1 of Blennius ocellaris. Classification (NCBI taxonomy): domain Eukaryota; kingdom Metazoa; phylum Chordata; class Actinopteri; order Blenniiformes; family Blenniidae; genus Blennius; species Blennius ocellaris. The sequence goes on along the minus strand of NC_137652.1, from coordinate 2,330,005 downwards.
GATATTACTAATTTCTGTGTATCCGGAAGTGGACTGGGGAAGCCTGTGCTGCTGTGCTTCATTGGTTGGCGCTGAACGACAGACTTTAGCAAAGTGGTTTAATTTAGAACAGTTTTTGCATACCTGTCCACGGGCAGGGCACTGTGATGCTCTTGTAGCATGAGAACTGGATCCACAGTTGCCGCAATTGCGCCTGGAGCCCACAGCGGGGCGCTGTCTATTCATTTGTTGCACAGGCAGGCTGTCATCGCTATCAGTGGACGGGGAAAACTGAGACGTTTCTGCGCGCCGCAACTGTTGTGCTAACGCTGTGTGGTGAGCAGGGCTGGTCAGTAGAGTAGAGCATTCAAGAGCACATTCCACTTGCAACGCTATTTTAATAGCATCAGTCAGTGTCAAATCATCAGGTTCCATTAGCAGTTTTTCGCGTGTCTTGTCACATGACGTGCCTTCTATCAGCTGGTCCCTGATCATTTGGTCATGCAATGCTCCATACTCACAGGCTCGTGCCAGCTCACGTAGGTCAGCTACAAAAGTCTGTATGGACTCGCCGGGTCGTTGGTGGCGCTTCCTGAGCCTGTACCGCCGTATCAGGACACGTTGTTTCCCAGAAAAATGGTCCGTCAGCAGCTTGACTGTAGCCTCGAAGGTTGTTGCTGAGCCGAGCGCTCCAAGAACACGCTGGCCCTCGGTACCGAGGCAGTGGACGAGGATAGCGGTCTTTCGCTTGTCGGGAAGCTCGTCGCCGGAGAATCCGAGCGCATCAACATAGGTATTAAAACCTGTCAGCCACCGTGTCCAAGGTACTGCGGGTTCCCCGGGCACCGCGAGAAACACTTCGGGTGGGGGAAGGCTAAATCCAGCCATCCTTGTCGCCAAATGTTATGTGTGAAAGGCTGACACGCACACGCGTTGCTTCAGAACATCCACACTTTATTTCTCCAGTCTCATGTGTCACCTTACACGTAACGTTGCATCCCATAATCCTCACACCATCTCTTAAAGGGACCGTAACCACTATTAAGCAACATACAGCAACCCATGTATCACTGTGTGACCATGTTACTAGAACATAACAGTCAGTCATTCACTTCAACAGTTCCAGTGGCCTGAAAGACCTGCTTTCCTGGCCTATAAGGAAAATATCTGAATATCTTGACCATGAATACTTATTAAAACTAGAACGGGCACCTGGTAGAGCACATACCTTCACCAACACCACATTTATTTGTGGAACCGAGTTTGCATCGTCAGCATGTTAGCCATTAGCTCATATCGATGCTAACAAGCCTCTCAGATCAGAATCAAAATCAAAATCAGAAAGGGGTTTATGCCAGGTACAGTTTACACAACAAGAAGAATTCGTTTTGATGCGACTGGTGCAACACAGTAGAACAGTGAACGAGGTCAAATTAAAAAAAACAAACTGTGCAAACGCAACATAGTGAAGAAGGTCTGGATTAAATCCAACTGAGCGGCGCAACACTGACATCTACTGTTATGTAAGTGCAACTGCAGTTCATTCGCGGGGTTTATGTGGCAAAGCATTGTGGGTAATTCCTTCACTGCAACGAGGGAATGACTGCAGGCAACGCGGCTGAAAGGCCAGTGACAATATATATTTAAATAACACACATACTGACTGAATTAATAGAAACCAAAGCACCTAAGTTATTGTTTATACATTCAACTTCATTTTTGTAATGTTTTCGTGAAGTTTAGCCTTTGTTTTTGTTGAGTTTGATCACTTTTGCTGACGGAAACATCTGAACTCTCCAGGAGCTGGCCGACTGCAAAATCTAACCGATTGGTCTTTGGATGATGACGAATCACCGCTGAAGATTTTGTGCAATGGGGGTAAAAAATTAGTACTACTTCACTACACTACTTCCCCAACTAAGAAACCTGGACTCTTTCCTCCCCATTTCCAACCTCAACTCAAAGCGCCATCTTTTCAAAACTGCATATTCCCTCTGAATGACGTGTCTTGCATATGATTGCAAACGTCTGATTGCACGGTGTCCTTGAGTGCCATGAAAGGCGCCGTCAACTAACTTTTCTTCTTATTATAGATGTGACTTGACAGTTCAGATGGCGGTGACATTGAATGGCATCAGATACACATCTGGTTTGGTGCCACATCTGACCGAGGTCTGGAGCTGGAGAGAAAACTCAGAATTGCAATGTTCACACCGTCATGAAAGAAATGCAGGAAACTGCGACCCGATTCTGAGTTTCTGCTCACAAGTGACCCATGTCCGACCTGTGAACCTAAGAGACTGTGTGTTTGCCCCGTGATGGGTGCAAATCCATTGCGGTCGGGAGTCGTGAACGTTTTATCCTTAAAGTTCATGTCTTAGGGATTGCTCATTTTTCTTCAGAGCGTCTCCATAACTGCAGCTCCGGTGGCCAGCGTCTACCAAAAGGAAGGGAAAAGCAGCGAATGGACGGCCGGGTCATGAGAGACCGACAACTGTGGCCGAAACGGCTGCAGAACAACGTCGATATTTCTCAATGAAAGTTATCAGAGGGTTCAGGGTGCATTCTTCTTCTTCTCCTTCTCGCTGTACATGGTTCATGAGCTTTTCCAGCTCTCTTCATACCCTCCAATGTCACCGAAATGCACACTTCATGCTCAGAAACCTGAATTCTGTCATGTAACCTCTTCAGTGACGTCTGATTTGTACTATTTGCAACTTTAACCTTGAATCGGCCGACATCGTGACCAAAGTCATCACAAAAAAGTTTTTCTACTCTCATGCGGCACGACATGAAGTAGATTTAACTGTTTGACTGCAGGTCTGAGTGCATCATTGCATCATGTGTTGCTAAATGTTTGTTAACACCTTTCAGTGGAGGTCACTTGTGGTTTCATGTTATGAGGCTGAGGAGGCGCCAGCGTTTCCCTGAGGCACGCCACACAGCAAACATGTTTACCCACCGAGTTTCCTCGTGCACACAAATGAAGTGACTTTCACAACGTTTGAAGTGTTTATTTCAAATTAAGTGCAAAATATACGCAGTAATGTTTCAAACTGTGTAAATAAAATAAAAAAACCTCTACCACTTTAAACCTAATGGGATTAATTGCAGCTTTTCAAAGTAGATGATCGTAAACTAATCGTGGTTCTCTCTTCCAAAGCCTTTAATGCAGCACCAGATAACTGTTGGATTTTTTTTAAAAGATTTTAGCCATATTTGCTCGCCAATTTCCTAAAAATAATACAATATTGTTTTCACAGGTTTTCAGAGGAGAAAAGTCATTTTAACCATTTCGTGTGAAAAAACTGAATAGTGTTGAATCTGTTGCCGCTTGTTATTGGAGTCAACAGGTTATTGCAACGTTCCCCCAGAGGCCCTGACGTAACGTTTGGCCACACTCTTCATGTGGATTAAAATGTTGTCTTGCAATTAATCATTCTTATTACACACTGTTCCGGTTGAAAACATTGACAAGTTTGGTCAATATGAAATTAAAAGGGTCTTTCTCGTATTAATTTTGGTGGAAACTGACATGAGCTTTCTGCTCTTGGACTCCCAACATTGGTGGAAAGAAACATGATCAGTGCTTTAGAGGCTTCCTCTCAAAACAACACACACAGGATTTATTCTAAATGCTTTATTAACTCTAGCAAATTAAATAAGAACATATAATACAAGGTGGCCGAGTCTTTGATTACAATAAAGCCTATTATTCACAATATTTAAACACAGTATCCAATGTCAGTTTACTGCAGCACTTTGCCCAATAATTCTCGACATGATCACAAATCATCGGAGGCTTCGCTTTTATCTGAAACTCATCAAGGTGTGTGACGGTGTGTGACTGTGTGTGACGATGTGTGATGGTGTGTGACTGTGTGTGACTGTATGATGGTGTGACTGTGTGTGACGGTGTGTGATTGTGTGTGACGGTGTGATGGTGTGACTGTGTGTGACGTGTGTGACTGTATGATGGTGTGACTGTGTCTGACGGTGTGTGATTGTGTGTGACGGTGTGTGATGGTGTAACTGTGTGTGACGTGTGTGACTGTATGATGGTGTGACTGTGTCTGACGGTGTGTGATGGTGTGAATGTGTGTGACTGTGTGTGAATGTGTGTGACTGTGTGACGGTGTGTGACTGTGTGACGGTGTGTGACTGTGTGACGGTGTGTGACTGTGTGTGACTGTGTGTGACGGTGTGTGACTGTGTGTGACTGTGTGACGGTGTGTGACGGTGTGTGACTGTGTGTGACTGTGTGTGACTGTGTGTGAATGTGTGTGACGGTGTGTGACGGGGTAACGTGGTTGCCATCGTGGTTCCAGCGACACAAACAGCTGCTTTCATGTACGCAAACAGAGATCTGGTTTGAATTTGAACTCCTGTTGAGCCACAATTGGAGAAAACAAAAACGTTGTTCCTGCTAAAAGAAAACAACAAGAGCTGCTAACCATGTTAGCAACGAGCCTCAAGAGGCCGCCGGCAGAGCAGAATTTAAATACAGTAAAACCTTAAGGCAAACAACAGTCACTCTTCGAACTGCCATTTGGTTTGCGCCGACTTTGAATCAATTCAAGCACAGTAGAGAAGTGATTCGGGGGTTTATGAGACTCGTCTCCACAGATGATCAGTGTTTATGCAACAATACTGAGTATAATGAGGAACAATCAGCCGCTTTCCACCATCAAAATGACACATTAGAGGTTCGACGGCCCGTCTCTCCTGCACGCCGCCTCGCCCTTCCTTCTTTTCCTTCTTGGTAAATCTCAAAATACGTCTTGATATCGTTCAACCAGAATGCAATTCCACCGCCGGCGTGCAAACGTCTTACATTGTCAGATGCACACGGCGGCAATTCCTGCAGCGTCTGCACAGTATGAGCACGTACGTGGACAGAAAGCGAGGGCTGGATGGAGCGACGGCAACTTTTTATCATGATATTAACTGGGAAAACAAAATGTAAGGTTGGGAAAACTGTGCTAAAAAAAAAAAAACAACAAAACTTTCTTCCAAATGTGTCCACAGCCACTCTGCACACTGGAGGTGATGAGAACTCCACTGAGTAACGGAGTAGAAGTCCCACTACAAAAACATCCTCACTCCTTGTCGCCACTGTCAAGTCAAAACTGGACAAACAGAATGTGCAATTAAATCCCCCCCCCCCCCCGTGACGGATCCTTAATAACGTGACGGGAACAGAGACGAGTGTCTCCGAGTCGCTTCTCCTCACAGTTCAGGCCTCAGGTGGCGACTCTCAGCTTTATCCATCCTTTTTCTGTTGCAATTCAACACCAACAGTATTTTTTTTTTGTTTTTTTTGGTCAAATCTGGACACAACGGACTTCTGCTTTTACCCCAGAACTTCCATCAGCGTCTTCGTCGTCGTCGTCGTCTTCCTCCTCCTCCGAAGTGCCCGTTGTTGATTCACTGTGCTTTTCTGCCCCTACAATGTCCGTAATGTTGGCAGCGGTTGGCTGAAGAAACAAAACAAAACAAACGGCAAACCTGTGGAGATAAAGGTCCAAAGTGAGGAAGACGGAGCCGACCGGCACCCACAGCAGACGGCCTCCTGCGGTGAGGTCTCACCCTGTCGTCCTAGTGGCTGCTGGGAAACTGTCCATGTGTGTGGATGGACTGCTGCAGCTTCTCCTCTTTGGCCCGTCGGCTGTGGCAAAGCTGCAGAAGCAAAAACAAAACCCCACCACCGCCCATGAGCCTCGTGTGCGATTTCACTCACTGGAAGAGACGTCCTCACCGTTCTCTTGTCCATGAAGCTGCTCAGGAACTCGTCGATGTCCCTCCGTCCTTCCAGGAAGCTCTCCGCCGTCTCCTCCGACTCCTCCTCGGCCTGGTGCGCCGCCACTTTCAGGCGGGCCTGCAGGGTGCTGAGGCTGCAGCTCTGGTGGCGGAAATTCAAACAACAACCGCGAGTCGGATGAAACGTACAGTCTGCAGCCAGTTTCTCTTGGTCCCAGCAGGACTTTCCTCCACTTTACATTTTACATCCACCGGTTTGGAGGCCGAGTTTCCTCCGCGTGACTGCGTTTCCTGGTGGAATATGAATTCATCGCCATGACGACAGGGGGAGTTTCTGGCTGTGCAGTTGTGTCAGCGTGAGCATTGTTATGAAGCTCATGATTCCAGATCAACTTATCTTATCTTAACCCTCGTGGAGCCAAACGGACTTGGAACGAGTCGAGAACGAGAGCAAAATGTATTTTATTTTGCCAGAAAGATTGTTCTAGATACGTTCTGCTCTCCGCTGCCGCTCAGCGCTGAACCCAACCACCAATCATCGTTGAGGAATGGATGTGGTCGGTCAGGAGGCGGATCTGATCCACAGCAGTTAGTTTTCATCTGAGCCACATTAGTCAACAACTGCAGTGCATTCTGACCTCGACATGGTGACGTTGCTTCAGTTTATATCCACACTGGCGATGTGGGACAGACTTTACTGTCCCATCAGGCCTCAAACAAGGACAATCACACATGTTGAAAACAGGTTTGACAAATGAAGTCGGCTTTTCTGGGCGGAACAAGCCTCCGTTTCAACTTTTCAGCTCCTCGTAGTCCAACACAACCTGTGAATGTTGAACTCTCTGAGCCCAAACCGGCTCCGTGGGCCTGTCGGGAGGCGCTTTCACACTTCGTCTGCAGGCAAAGCATCTAAACTACATTTCCATGAGGAGTTGTGTCTCGCAGTTCAATGCAGCTTTCAAGTGGTGCAGAAAATGAATTTAAGGACAATTACAGTCCCCAAAGCCATTGAACTACCGTATTTTCCGCCCTATAAGGCACCTAAATACCTCAAATGTTCTCAAAAGCTGCCAGTGCGCCTTATAGCCCGGTGCACCTTATATATGGACGATTGTTCTACTCAAGACTGCTATTTCACAGCTGAACAACCAGAAGCTTTTATTTTGACAACTCTAAATTTGCAACCGGATCTTCAGAGCGGACGACACTCCACACAACACCTTAAGCACTCATGGTTGCACACCAACATTCTAACAAACCAAAATAAACTAGATGAAATAATGACTCCCTAAACTGGGGAACAAAAACACATAAACACAATCAACACAACACCAAGCCCAACAACGACCCACAATAACCTCCAACAACACAAAACATGAATTTGTCGACAAATTCAACCTGAGCTCCTCAGTGCAGCCGATAGAAACTCCCATAATTCATTGCAGCTATTTGTGGTGTTTTAAATGCAATTATTGGGGGTTCTATTTGGTTTGTGGTGTCGGTAATAATTGTGTTGTGTTGTGTTTTTGTTGCTTAGTTCATGTAGTTTAGTTTATTATTATTATTATTATTACCGGTAGTTGTAAGTTGTCAACCAGCAGTGAAGAAGGTTTTGTGTGTAGTGTCCTCCTGGCATAGGCTGCAGGTAGGACTATCAAAATAAAGTGTGTGCACCTCTCTGGGTGTTAGTATCAGTGGAAAATGTAACCTAATAGCTTTGAGCTGTAAAGGTTGCTGACCACTGGTCTATTCCATGCGCCTTATACGGCGGTGCGCCTTATATATGAATGAAGTTGTAAATTATGTCAATTGATGTAGGTGTGCCTTATAGGGCGGAAAATACGGTAGTTTTCACTTCAATCTCACAAGCAGGCAAGTGCAGTGGAAGCCTCAACCAGCGGCAGCGACGAAATAGGATTCAATCAATGCTGAATGCAGCCATTTACCTCACTGAGCTCATGCTGCCTCTGCATCTTTGTCTCAAACGCCAGCTTCATCTGGGTCAGCTGCTCATACTGTTGGCAGAAGAGACAAAACAAAACAAAAACAAAAACAACTCGCGTGAGCAGAAAGACTGAGGCACGAGCTCGGTGTTGTGCAGGTTTGTGGACAAAGAGAGGAAGAGAAGCGACAACAAACTGACTTTGTAGAGCATCTCTTGTCTCTGTCCCTCCAGCTGAGGCTCCATCTGGAGGTTCTTCTCTGTGGAAACGACACAAAAGTCCTTAAAGGTCACAAAGTTCAGCTTCAGCTCGGCGTGAGGTGGACCAGGACGGACACTCACTCGCCATGTCCACGATACTGCTGACCAGCTCCTCTTTATCAGCCGTGACCTGCTTGAGTTGAGGTAAACTCACAAAGAACTGCAGCAAGACGTCCTCGTTGTCGGACATCTCCGACAGCTGGGCGAGGCTGTCGGCACGGCAACAGTCAAACACACCAGTAAGAAGTCTGTTACAGAGCGGGGTGATAGACACAAGTGGAGGAAGAGTTTCACCTCATGTCACAGAGTTCAGGAAACGTCTCGGGGATCTCAGGCATCTTGTACATGTGTCCGTTGAGTCCAGCCTGAAACGAAGCGACACGCCAGAGCGCTGTGACACGAGTACAGTCAGAGCCACGACTCATCCCCACAAGCTCCGTTCACACCACCACGACGTGGGGACTGTCTGAAAAACGTCGTCCCTCTTAAAAGACCTGTCCTGCAGAATGTCGTGGCCAAAACTCGAATTATCTGCCTCGAACACGGAAAATCAACCAGCTGCTCTGGATTTGGGTCGTTTCTGCAAAACGCCTTGAAACAACCTGGAAATGACGTGCAGGCTGCCATTTGTCCACAACGATCACATCCAGTTATGGGTTTGATCAAACTGAGGAACATTTCAGGAAAAAGGAACTATCAAGTTGTCGCGGCTCACGTTAATAAAAAGCTCCTTAGTTTTGCATGTAAGGACAAAAGAAAACAACAAAAACTGGTACAATTTCAACACGTGGCCCTTTTACAGCACTGCCACACCTCGTGAGGACGTGAAGCCACTCGGCAAGTAACAAAAAGGAAAAAAAAGAGAATCCGAGGCCCTCCGTTTTATTTCTTGGCGTTAAAGCAGGAACAGACCCGATCACACGTCTCTACTTGGCCCCCGGCAGCAGGAACAACATGGCCTCCAGTCAGCGGCGTACCTGCGAGTCGACGGTGGGAACCGGCAGCAGCAGGTCTGAGATCAGTCCGTAAGGTGCCGGAGCTCGAGGCGGCCCGTGGGCGCCGTCCACCCCGGGGTGAGGCATGGGCGCCGGGGCCGGGGCCGGGCCGGGAGGCGGGGTCTGGCCGGGGCCCGCATGGCGAGGACCGTAGTGGAAAGACTGGCTGGGATATGGAGCCACGCCGGAGGGTTTGTACAGGCTGCCGGGAGAAACACGCTCATTATCATCCCACCGGGACGGACGTGGCGGCGGCGTGAGGGGCCCGTCGGAGGAAACTCACTACGGGAACCCGGCCGGCCCGGCGGACATCAAGGCAGGAGGACTTTTCCAGAACTCGTCCAGCAGACTCTGAATGACTTTCCCCAGATCTGAATGCATCCCGAACTGCAAAACATTCACATTAAGCTTCAGGAGCGATTCTTTCTAAACAAATGAAGACGACAGACACGAGGGAGAGGAGCAGTTAACGTACATTTCATGAATACAGAAGAAAGAAATACAGTTTGTTGCACACGAATATAAAACTAACAACGACACTCAAAGTGTTAAAGTCACCAGTTAACAGGGGCACCAGTGAAACCGAAACACCCGCACCATCGTAACGATACACTTTTCATCCTATTATTAATAAATATGTACTATTTAGTCCATTATTTGAGCAGATATCCAATGCATGTTCACTCCACATCAGGAGAGACAAACGGCATCGCGGGTGACAACTTGCGCTCCGGTGGCTCCGCCCACACCGCCGTCGCACCACATTGGAATAGAAAAACGACGTTGCTGAGGCGAGAAGCGTCGGGCCGAGGCGGCACGGGTGGAAAAGCGCCATGAACGTCAGCGACACTGTCGTTTGTAAAGAAGTCGGATATCTTATTTGCGGCGTTGCAACAAATGTCAGAGGCCGTTTTTAAAAAATGCTAACGGCTAAAAGTTATGAATGACAACCGCTCACATACATTTCAGGAAACGATCATGGATACAGAAGAAAGAAATACAGTTTGTTGGACACGAATATAAAACTAAAGACAACAACGAAAGCGCCTGGACTACGATTACAGCAGAAAGGAAAGTTTTGTTCCCAGACAATTTTACTTTTCACACGTTATAAACGTGTCCTTCTCAAATGTTCCTTCAACTCCAGGTCAAATATGTCTGATTTCATCAACTTTGACACTTGATCTTTCCTTTCAATTCAGCTTATTGCCGCCACAATAGATCTCACTGGCTGCTTTTAACTCCCCGGGTTTAAAAGTCTTAGTAGTGAAAACTGTGTGACGCAAAAACACCCAATACGTCTGACCTGGGATGTTATTGAGAGGATTGTTAATTATTAGCCATCATTTGCTCTGATCACAACAACTGTCCAAATAATGCAACGCTCCACTTCTCTTAGCTGGAAAACACACACGCACACACACAATGTAAATGAATGCTCACATTGCTGATGAGGGGGCTGGTGATCATGGTGCCATTGTTGCCGTCGACCAGATGATGCCCCACAGGAGGGTAGACGCTGACCACAGGCTTCTCCTGAGGGAACTGAGGAGGCAGCAGGCTGGCAGAGGGAAAAACAAACAAAATCAAAATCAAAAACTCCTGAAATTACTTTCAGGGACAAAAGACACTTGACCTGACAGGCAAGCGGATTTATACACCATCTCATCAACGACGCATTTTGTAAATCACGTCGCCCGAGGCCTGGGAGACACGATGACATGACCTCAGGCTGACATGTTGAAAGAAAGAAATAGAAAACATGTCGACAATTAGTTGAGTCAACAAAATACTCGAGACGCGAAAACCGACAGAAATGCACGTCACATTGATCCGACTGGATTTCAACGGTTTTTAACGCTGTAAACTGCTTAAAGTTTCCACAAAGAGCTTTGTGAAGTATGAAGGTTGGACCCGTGACTCATGCTGTGACTGGCGACTGGCTTCTCTCGTCTGACTGGTTCCTTCTGCTCGTTTCTTTCTCCTCAACTTTGTGAGAAATCAACAACGTCCGTCTTGTTCCCAGAGTAATGCTTTTGGGACGCGCACTGGAAAAGTGACAATGGAGCCCTTCTCAAACCCAAATCTGAAATCAAACCACATGTGGGGTTCCGAGCGTGACGCCGGCGGGACCGGCTGAGGCTGACGGCCTCGACCGGAACGTGTGAAGACGGACTCACATGTTGACGCTGATGGTGGAGTTGTTGACGGTGAACGGTATCCTGTACTCCACATCCTTCTGGATCTCAGCAAGACTGAGGAGAAACAGGAACGCAGGGACGTTACGGCAGTGAGACAAAACAGAGACATTCGTCACAAAAACAATATATATCGGGAATTTTTTTTGCCAAACGTAAAAGGATTGTTGGAATCTGTAAAGCAGAGACTGAGCTTAATTGTGAGTTTTCCAACGGATTACAGGTGAGTATGTCATCACTTGTCAGGCTGCATGAAAGTCTAAAAAACAAATTGTGTTTACACATTATTCCAAAATCAGTTTACATTTGCAAAAATAATCATCTTGAAGCCTGTAGTCTTTAAGAACTCACCGCCACATTAAGACAGGAAATCCCACGAGCTCTCATTGAAATTGTGACACTACTTACTTACATTACAATTTAGATATTGACTTTACATGTTGGGGATCAAGATCTTACAGATTTATTGGCATGTACTTGAACTCAATGTAGACTTACAAATTCCTTTCATTGTCACCTGTGACTTTGGCAAACAACAAGACACACGTTTTAGATCCGTAAATGCGTCTATAACAAGATTCGCATCCTGTGAAGTTCTGAAGTCCTCTAATGAAGCAGCTGAGGTTGGTTGAGGACAGAATCCTCCACCGTGGCTGTAAAACGCATGTTGTCAACAGGGCGACACAACAACTCGGTAAACAAAGGCTCACGCTTTAATCGCCAACATCTAAGCAATAAAGCTCGTCCTCAACCTGCCCGCGTGACAAGCAGCGCTGCGATCACAGGACGAGCGTCCGGCCGCAGCTCGAGTCCTAAAAATAGAGCAACAGTAACCGACGGGCTCCGTTAGCCGCTAGCAGTTAGCCGCTAACGGCTAACTGGCCAGTCACTTCCACTCAGCGGTGATGGCGGTGTACTATCAAGTATTTCATTAAGGTTTTTTGTTTTGTTTTTTTTAAGCTGTGGGTGTCGATAAACTTCAAGTATTTGGTGATATTTTCAGCATAAAGTGTAAAAATAAAAAGGAAAAAAAGAAACTTGACAACAAGCTACAAGCTAGCAGTTAGCATCACGGCGGCCGGGTGAGAAAACAACAGCCGAGTCGAGGCGTTCCGCCGTCCGGGGCGGAGGAAACGTTCCGGCCGGTGACTTTCTGGAGGAAACCGGGTGTCGTTTTCAATATGATTTTGTTCCGAGTCGTACCTGGGGTGAGCGGCTTTGAGCGACTCGACCTGCCGCTGTCGTTGTTGCTGGAGGCTGTTGAGCGGAGGGAGCGAGCCGGAGCCTTTGGACAGGGGGAAGAGCCAGTTCATCCTCTCCCGGCGACACCGCGGGCTGACAGGTCACACAGGCCGGCCACACACCACACAGGACGCGGCGGGAGCGTGAGCATGAGCGGCGTGGAGATTTGCTAGGGGGGGGGGGGGGGGGGGCTCACCTCCTGCTAGCGGGGCTGACTGGACGCTCGAAGCGGGCTGGCTGGAGCTACGTGACGGAGTCGGAGTGCATGTCCTGGCGCGGCGGGCTGAAATGTCAATTCCGTCGTTTATTTCGGAGAGTTTGTGTGTAATTCCAAGCCCGTCATTAATATTAGTGAAGCGAGACGAGGCAGGGAAGGAAAACAAGCCGTGCTAATAACAGCTTGAGCAACTTAGTGACGTGTAACGTCACGCAACGGCGCGACGGCACACGTCACTTCCGCTTTTCTTCACGATAAGAGATTTGTTCAGTGATTTAAAATTTAAAAAAAACAAAAAAAAACAAATAACAACCTAAACAGTTTAAATTTAAAATATTTCAAATAAATATTTATTTACTATTTATATACTCGCCTGAGTTCACTGGGAACGTCGGCTGAGGAGGAACCAGGAAACACCCGGGGAACCAGGGAACATCTGAGGAACCAGGGAACACCTGAGGAGGAACCAGGGAACATCTGAGGAACCAGGAAACACCTGAGGAGGAACCAGGGAACACCTGAGGAACCAGGGAACACCTGAGGAGGAACCAGGGAACATCTGAAGAACCAGGAAACACCTGAGGAGGAACCAGGGAACATCTGAGGAACCAGGGAACACCTGAGGAGGAACCAGGAAACACCTGGGGAGGAACCAGGGAACACCTGAGGAACCAGGAAACACCTGAGGAGGAACCAGGGAACACCTGAGGAACCAGGGAACACCTGAGGAGGAACCAGGGAACATCTGAAGAACCAGGAAACACCTGAGGAGGAACCAGGGAACACCTGAGGAGGAACCAGGGAACATCTGAGGAACCAGGGAACACCTGAGGAGGAACCAGGAAACCCCTGCAGTGAGACGAACACGGAGTAGAAAAGCGTCAATAGAAAGTGGAGTCGAGGAAGGCCGAGGAGGAAAAGAACCAAACGTAGTTTGGGACTAGTTGCTGATGTGGAGTTTGCTGGTAATGTGGTTTTGATGCATTTGGTGAAATGAGACGCTTCTCTAGTTTCATGGTTGTTGTTTTGACGTACCAGTGATGAGAAAGACTGATTCAGTCAAGGCCTCTGCTGTTTGTACCGAGGAGCATTAAGACTATACTTTCAGGGATCATTTCTATAGTTCTTGACTTGAGAAATGTGTTTCTAACAAGTTTGGTCTCTCTACCCACGATGAAGAGTCGTGATATTCTCTCCTGAGCATGAAGCAGACAGAGGAATGATTCACTTCATACTCTCGTCATTGATGATTGTTCTTTACTCCCTTCATGGAGTGACGATGGCGGGAATATGATCTGAGTGGTGCAAATTGTCTGATAACAACTGATTCCTAGGAGCATTGATCAGAACAGTTTTCCTAAACATTCTTCTCATTGTCAGTTGTGATGAACTTAATAGTTATTTGCTCTCTGGATCAGTATCAGACATTTAGCTTCTTGGTTTGAGTCGTCATAAATATAATGGAGTGTTCCAGAACCATGTCTACTGTGAGAAAACAAACCTCAATTTCAAGATTCAACTATTAAATCCCATATTTAGTTTATTTTCAGGGGATTAGAATGACCTCGGGACCGATGCTAATGCGTAATAAGTGTGGAGGACGTCAGTGATCTCAGTCCCGTGCAAATGCAGCATGTGTGTAATTTGTAAAGTCAAAATTCCACCTAATTACCAACCACATTTCACCAAACAACCACGTCCTGTGATGATACTCGACCCGTACGAATCTGCACCTCAGTGATTTTATTGAAGAAACGGCAAAATGAGACCAAGAGGACCATTTCGGGGGACGTTGAGAAGGACGACACGGCGAGACTCATGGTTTCTAAGCACATCGTTCAACTGGTTTAATACAACCCCCCTGAAGGCCCATTATCCTGACGGTGCTGCTCACTGGATGGAACCATGATCATGTTGTGACTCACAGACGTGATGTCACATTTGACCGTAGTGTCAGTTAAATACAGAGTTTCCATAAGCTCACATGTAGATTAATCCACAGTGGACCACTAATTCTGTGAGTACATGGTACAATATTGACATTCAACAAACATCTATTACCACTCAGATCATATTCCCTCCATCATTGCTCCATGAAGGGAGTAAAGAACAATCATCAATGACAAGAGTATGAAGTGAATCATTGCTCTCTGTCTGCTTCATGCTCAGGAGGGAATATCACAACTCTTCATCATGGATAGAGAGACCAAACACTTTAGAAACACATTTCTCAAGTCAAGAACTATAGAAATGATCCCTGAAAGTATAGTCTTAATGATCCTCGGTACAAACAGCAGAGGCCTTGAATGAATCAGTCTTTCTCATCACTGGTACGTCATCGCTGAGGCAGACAGAGCCAGTATCACCGGTACTTTTTAACATTCATGGTCAATGCTTCATCAAAGTGCTAAATCTGGCTGAATTTGCTAATGTCCATCTTCTACATTCTGGCATTTTTAAAGGTGAAATGTTTGTGTTCCAGATAAATAGAACAATAACACCTCGTCTACTGAGGCATGAAAGTGCTAAAAGTATATAAAGTCACACCACAACTTGGAGAAGCTTGCTGTTAAGGTTCTGTGTACTTCAGATTCATATGTGCCCTGTGAAAGGCATTTTCAAAAGCAGGAGAAATAATCTTAAAAAATAAACAAACACCTGAAGCCAACCACTGTTGAGAAGTTGCTGTTCTTAGATAAAAATAAATATTAATGTCCCCCAAACAAGAGAAACAGAAGCAGGTCTTATTCATCGTTTGCCTGTTTGATGGACCAGAGTCTCTCCACGGACTTTCTGACAAAGTCCATTTCGTTTGGGGAAATGTGAACGAGCTGAATCTGCCTTCAAGTCACCGGTCTCCCCAAGTGAAGAGTCTTGGACTACCCAATGGAAAAGGCCCCTTAAACACCAGTTAAGACCAAGTTTCACACAGTGAAGCTTTTGAGTTGTTATATGCTTTACATTAACAAGGATTTTATGGAGCAGTAGAGCACCAAGAGTAAATTTCAGACACTCTCCACCACTCAGATCATATTCCCTCCATCATTGCTCCATGAAGGGAGTAAAGAACAATCATCAATGACAAGAGTATGAAGTGAATCATTACTCATAACTAGTGAAAACACACTTTTCTTGTTCTTTAAGTTGCTTGTTTTGTAACTAAATCTAATTATTTTATACAATTGTATTTATATATTTTGTAGCTTCCTATAGAAAACATGGTCTGAGATTAAAGCTTCTTAAAATGTGTCAGTAAAAGAATCGATTGTTGCTACGTTTAAGATTGACTACCGTTGCATGGCAACTAGAATGACGTCATAAGAATCAGCTACCTTTGCACAACGGTTAAATTAGTTTCATTGTAACAGATTCTACTACCACTCTGATCATATTCCGTCCCTCAAAGCTCCACTAGGGGGCAAAGAACGTTCATCAATGGCGGAGAGCGTATGAAGTGAATCATTACTCTCCTCCCGCTTCACGCTCAGGAGGGAATATCACGACTCATCATCGTGGGTAGCGAGACCAAACTTGTTAGAAACACATTTCTCAAGTCAAGAACTATAGAAATGATCCCTGAAAGTATAGTCTTAATGATCCTCGGTACAAACAGCAGAGGCCTTGAATGAATCAGTCTTTCTCATCACTGGTACGTCAAAACAACAACCATGAAACTAGAGAAGCGTCTCATTTCACCAAATGCATCAAAACCACATTACCAGCAAACTCCACATCAGTAATTAGTCCCAAACTACGTTTGGTTCTTTTCCTCCTCGGCCTTCCTCGACTCCACTTTCTATTGACGCTTTTCTACTCCGTGTTCGTCTCACTGCAGGGGTTTCCTGGTTCCTCCTCAGATGTTCCCTGGTTCCTCCTCAGGTGTTTCCTGGTTCCTCAGATGTTCCCTGATTCCTCAGGTGTTCCCTGGTTCCTCCCCAGGTGTTCCCTGGTTCCTCAGATGTTCCCTGGTTCCTCAGGTGTTCCCTGGTTCCTCCCCAGGTGTTCCCTGGTTCCTCAGATGTTCCCTGGTTCCTCGGGTGTTTCCTGGTTCCTCCTCAGCCGACGTTCCCAGTGAACTGAGGCGAGTAGGAAAAATGCCGGCGGCGAGATCGGCCCGTCATTTTTTAAAAACCCGAACCAACCAGCGACACGACGTTTCTCTGCCTGGAGGCGACCAGAGGATTCAGACTGCTCAGCGTTTCACAGTGACGTAGCAACCTGAGCCAAGCAGTTAGCATCGATGTGAGCTATCATGCTAGCCATGCTAAATGTGGCGCTCTACCGAGTCTCTTCTCCTTTTATTTTGTGTCTGTTTGCATGTTTATGTTTGTGAGAATCCTGCTTATTGTTGTAAAAAGTTCCTATATTTCTTTTAGTTTTGATTGAATTTCACCTTTTTGGTGTTCATGTTTTCTTCCTGTCAAATAAAATAAAACTATTTCTCTATCGGAAACGTATCTCGGCTGAAGCCAAGGCTCATTTTGGCCTTTTCATTAAAAAATGTGTAAAGTGACTCAGGACGCCAGTGATACAAGAGAACAAAACAAATAGAAAAAAACTAAACAAATTCAAAGTAAAACAAAAGATTAAAAATAAAAAAATTAAAACGGACTCTGATCTATTCTTGTGAATCATTTCTGAATTCAGTCATTTTCATTGTCACCATTAATTATTTTACATTCCAATGTTTTTTTTTTTTTAAGCACAACAGAGATTTTCAAAATCTAAAGTTGCTGCTAAGTCAATTCCATAATTGGACCAAAAATTAAACATCTATATTTTATCTTAATCAAATTAATCAAATACCAGTAGGAAGACTTGAATGAATGAATTCAGTTGAAATACTTCTTCTAATGTTTTTATGTATCTACAAATATTAACCTGCAAGCTTCTATAAATAGTTTATTTGAGGTTTTCCCAATAGCAATCTTTATTTATTCTCTAAAAATAATTTTCTGAAGATCAATGAGGGTCTATATATGTGTTGTTGTGTATCTTCTCTCCAAACCTCCACACATCGTACATGACATAACTAGTGAAAACAAATTTTTCTTGTTCTTTAAGTTGCTTGTTTTGTAACTAAATCTAATTATTTTATATCATGTTATTTATATATTTTGTAGCTTCCTGTAGAAGACATGCTCTGAGATCAAAGGTCCTTAAAATGTGTCAGTAAAAGAATCGATTGTTGCTACGTTTAAGATTGACTACCGTTGCATGGCAACTAGAATGACATCATAAGAATCAGCTACCTTTGCACAACGGTTAAATTAGTTTCATTGTAACAGATTCTACTACCACTCTGATCATATTCCATCCCTCAAAGCTCCACTAGGGGGCAAAGAACATTCATCAATGGCGGAGAGCGTATGAAGTGAATCATTACTCTCCTCCCGCTTCACGCTCAGGAGGGAATATCACGACTCATCATCGTGGGTAGCGAGACCAAACTTGTTAGAAACACATTTCTCAAGTCAAGAACTATAGAAATGATCCCTGAAAGTATAGTCTTAATGCTCCTCGGTACAAACAGCAGAGGCCTTGAATGAATCAGTCTTTCTCATCACTGGTACGTCAAAACAACAACCATGAAACTAGAGAAGCGTCTCATTTCACCAAATGCATCAAAACCACATTAACCAGCAAACTCCACATCAGTAATTAGTCCCAAACTACTTTTGGTTCTTTTCCTCCTCGGCCTTCCTCGACTCCACTTTCTATTGACGCTTTTCTACTCCGTGTTCGTCTCACTGCAGGGGTTTCCTGGTTCCTCAGGTGTTTCCTGGTTCCTCCTCAGGTGTTCCCTGGTTCCTCAGATGTTCCCTGGTTCCTCCTCAGGTGTTTCCTGGTTCCTCAGATGTTCCCTGATTCCTCAGATGTTCCCTGGTTCCTCCTCAGGTGTTCCCTGGTTCCTCAGATGTTCCCTGGTTCCCCGGGTGTTTCCTGGTTCCTCCTCAGCCGACGTTCCCAGTGAACTGAGGCGAGTAGGAAAAATGCCGGCGGCTCGATCGGCCCGTCATTTTTAAAAACCCGAACCAACCAGCGACACGTCGTTTCTCTGCCTGGAGGCGACCAGAGGATTCAGACTGCTCAGCGTTTCACAGTGACGTAGCAACCTGAGCTAACCAGTTAGCATCGATGTGAGCTATCATGCTAGCCATGCTAAATGTGGCGCTCTACCGAGTCTCTTCTCCTTTTATTGTGTTTCTGTTTGCATGTTTATGTTTGTGAGAATCCTGCTTATTGTTGTAAAAAGTTCCTATATTTCTTTTAGTTTTGATTGAATTTCACCTTTTTGGTGTTCATGTTTTCTTCCTGTCAAATAAAATAAAACTATTTCTCTATTGGAAACGTATCTCGGCTGAAGCCAAGGCTCATTTTGGCCTTTTCATTAAAAAATGTGTAAAGTGACTCAGGACGCCAGTGATACAAGAGAACAAAACAAATAGAAAAAAACTAAACAAATTCAAAGTAAAACAAAAGATTAAAAATAAAAAAAATAAAAACTTACTCTGATCTATTCTTGTGAATCATTTCTGAATTCAGTCATTTTCATTGTCACCATTAATTATTTTACATTCCAATGTTTTTTTTTTTTTAAGCACAACAGAGATTTTCAAAATCTAAAGTTGCTGCTAAGTCAATTCCATAATTTGACCAAAAATTAAACATCTATATTTTATCTTAATCAAATTAATCAAATACCGGTAGGAAGACTTGAATGAATGAATTCAGTTGAAATACTTCTTCTAATGTTTTTATGTATCTACAAATATTAACCTGCAAGCTTCTATAAATAGTTTATTTGAGGTTTTCCCAATAGCAATCTTTATTTATTCTCTAAAAATAATTTTCTGAAGATGAATGAGGGTCTATATATGTGTTGTTGTGTATCTTCTCTCCAAACCTCCACACATCGTACATGACATAACTAGTGAAAACAAACTTTTCTTGTTCTTTAAGTTGCTTGTTTTGTAACTAAATCTAGTTATTTTATATCATGTTATTTATATATTTTGTAGCTTCCTGTAGAAGACATGCTCTGAGATCAAAGGTCCTTAAAATGTGTCAGCGAAAGAATTGATTTGAATAACATACGGGATTGACTTTCGTTGCGTGACAACTAGTATGACGTCACAATAATCGCCTAAAGGTGCATAACAGTTCAATTAGTTTCATTATAACAGATTCTACTACCACTCTGATCATATTCCATCCCTCAAAGCTCCACTAGGGGGCAAAGAACGTTCATCAATGGCGGAGAGCGTATGAAGTGAATCATTACTCTCCTCCCGCTTCACGCTCAGGAGGGAATATCACGACTCATCATCGTGGGTAGCGAGACCAAACTTGTTAGAAACACATTTCTCAAGTCAAGAACTATAGAAATGATCCCTGAAAGTATAGTCTTAATGCTCCTCGGTACAAACAGCAGAGGCCTTGAATGAATCAGTCTTTCTCATCACTGGTACGTCAAAACAACAACCATGAAACTAGAGAAGCGTCTCATTTCACCAAATGCATCAAAACCACATTACCAGCAAACTCCACATCAGTAATTAGTCCCAAACTACGTTTGGTTCTTTTCCTCCTCGGCCTTCCTCGACTCCACTTTCTATTGACGCTTTTCTACTCCGTGTTCGTCTCACTGCAGGGGTTTCCTGGTTCCTCCTCAGGTGTTCCCTGGTTCCTCAGATGTTCCCTGGTTCCTCCTCAGGTGTTTCCTGGTTCCTCAGGTGTTTCCTGGTTCCTCCTCAGGGGTTTCCTGGTTCTTCAGATGTTCCCTGGTTCCTCCTCAGATGTTCCCTGGTTCCTCAGGTGTTCCCTGGTTCCTCCCCAGGTGTTTCCTGGTTCCTCAGATGTTCCCTGGTTCCTCCTCAGGTGTTTCCTGGTTCCTCAGGTGTTTCCTGGTTCCTCAGGTGTTTCCTGGTTCCTCCTCAGGTGTTTCCTGGTTCCTCAGATGTTCCCTGGTTCCTCCTCAGGTGTTTCCTGGTTCCTCAGGTGTTTCCTGGTTCCTCAGGTGTTTCCTGGTTCCTCCTCAGGTGTTTCCTGGTTCCTCAGATGTTCCCTGGTTCCTCGGGTGTTTCCTGGTTCCTCCTCAGCCGACGTTCCCAGTGAACTGAGGCGAGTAGGAAAAATGCCGGCGGCTCGATCGGCCCGTCATTTTTAAAAACCCGAACCAACCAGCGACACGTCGTTTCTCTGCCTGGAGGCGACCAGAGGATTCAGACTGCTCAGCGTTTCACAGTGACGTAGCAACCTGAGCTAACCAGTTAGCATCGATGTGAGCTATCATGCTAGCCATGCTAAATGTGGCGCTCTACCGAGTCTCTTCTCCTTTTATTGTGTGTCTGTTTGCATGTTTATGTTTGTGAGAATCCTGTTTATTGTTGTAAAAAGTTCCTATATTTCTTTTAGTTTTGATTGAATTTCACCTTTTTGGTGTTCATGTTTTCTTCCTGTCAAATAAAATAAAACTATTTCTCTCTCGGAAACGTATCTCGGCTGAAGCCAAGGCTCATTTTGGCCTTTTCATTAAAAAATGTGTAAAGTGACTCAGGACGCCAGTGATACAAGAGAACAAAACAAATAGAAAAAAACTAAACAAATTCAAAGTAAAACAAAAGATTAAAAATAAAAAAAATAAAAACTTACTCTGATCTATTCTTGTGAATCATTTCTGAATTCAGTCATTTTCATTGTCACCATTAATTATTTTACATTCCAATGTTTGTTTTTTTAAGCACAACAGAGATTTTCAAAATCTAAAGGTGCTGCTAAGTCAATTCCATAATTGGACCAAAAATTAAACATCTATATTTTATCTTAATCAAATTAATCAAATACCAGTAGGAAGACTTGAATGAATGAATTCAGTTGAAATACTTCTTCTAACGTTTTTATGCATCTACAAATATTAACCTGCAAGATTCTATAAATAGTTTATTTGAGGTTTTCCCAATAGCAATCTTTATTTATTCTCTAAAAATAATTTTCTGAAGATCAATGAGGGTCTATATATGTGTTGTTGTGTATCTTCTCTCCAAACCTCCACACATCGTACATGACATAACTAGTGAAAACAAACTTTTCTTGTTCTTTAAGTTGCTTGTTTTGTAACTAAATCTAGTTATTTTATATCATGTTATTTATATATTTTGTAGCTTCCTGTAAAGACATACTGAGATCAAAGGTCCTTAAAATGTGTCAGTTGAAAGAATCGATTTGAATAACATATGGGATTGACTTTCGTTGCGTGACAACTAGTATGACGTCACAAGAATCGCCTAGAGGTGCATAATAGTTAAATTAGTTTCATTGTAACAGATTCTACTACCACTCTGATCATATTCCGTCCCTCAAAGCTCCACTAGGGGGCAAAGAACATTCATCAATGGCGGAGAGCGTATGCAGTGAATCATTACTCTCCTCCCGCTTCATGCTCAGGAGGGAATATCACAACTCATCATCGTGGGTAGTGAGACCAAACTTGTTAGAAACACATTTCTCAAGTCAAGAACTATAGAAATGATCCCTGAAAGTATAGTCTTAATGCTCCTCGGTACAAACAGCAGAGGCCTTGACTGAATCAGTCTTTCTCATCACTGGTACGTCATCGCTGAGGCAGACAGAGCCAGTATCACCGGTACTTTTTAACATTCATGGTCAATGCTTCATCAAAGTGCTAAATCTGGCTGAATTTGCTAATGTCCATCTTCTACATTCTGGCATTTTTAAAGGTGAAATGTTTGTGTTCCAGATAAATAGAACAATAACACCTCGTCTACTGAGGCATGAAAGTGGTAAAAGTATATAAAGTCACACCACAACTTGGAGAAGCTTGCTGTTAAGGTTCTGCGTACCTCAGATTCATATGTGCCCTGTGAAAGGCATTTTCAAAAGCAGGAGAAATAATCTTAAAAAATAAACAAACACCTGAAGCCAACCACTGTTGAGAAGTTGCTGTTCTTAGATAAAAATAAATATTAATGTCCCCCAAACAAGAGAAACAGAAGCAGGTCTTATTCATCGTTTGCCTGTTTGATGGACCAGAGTCTCTCCACGGACTTTCTGACAAAGTCCATTTCATTTGGGGAAATGTGAACGAGCTGAATCTGGTCCCCTTCAAGTCACCGGTCTCCCCCAAGTGAAGAGTCCTGGACTCCCCAATGGAAAAGGCCCCTTAAACACCAGCTAAGACCAAGTTTCACACAGTGAAGCTTTTGAGTTGTTATATGCTTTACATTAACAAGGATTTTATGGAGCAGTAGAGCAACAAGAGTAAATTTCAGGCACTCTCCACCACTCAGATCATATTCCCTCCATCATTGCTCCTTGAAGGGAGTAAAGAACAATCATCAATGACAAGAGTATGAAGTGAATCATTACTCTCTGTCTGCTTCATGCTCAGGAGAGAATATCACGACTCTTCATCGTGGGTAGAGAGACCAAACACTTTAGAAACAGATTTCTCAAGTCAAGAACTATAGAAATGATCCCTGAAAGTATAGTCTTAATGCTCCTCGGTGCAAACAGCAGAGGCCTTGAATGAATCAGTCTTTCTCATCACTGGTACGTCAAAACAACAACCATGAAACTAGAGAAGCGTCTCATTTCACCAAATGCATCAAAACCACATTACCAGCAAACTCCACATCAGCAACTAGTCCCAAACTACGTTTGGTTCTTTTCCTCCTCGGCCTTCCTCGACTCCACTTTCTATTGACGCTTTTCTACTCCGTGTTCGTCTCACTGCAGGGGTTTCCTGGTTCCTCAGATGTTCCCTGGTTCCTCCTCAGGTGTTTCCTGGTTCCTCAGGTGTTCCCTGGTTCCTCAGATGTTCCCTGGTTCCTCCTCAGGTGTTTCCTGGTTCCTCAGATGTTCCCTGATTCCTCAGGTGTTCCCTGGTTCCTCCCCAGGTGTTCCCTGGTTCCTCAGATGTTCCCTGGTTCCTCAGATGTTCCCTGGTTCCTCCTCAGGTGTTTCCTGGTTCCTCAGGTGTTCCCTGGTTCCTCCCCAGGTGTTCCCTGGTTCCTCAGATGTTCCCTGGTTCCTCCCCAGGTGTTCCCTGGTTCCTCAGATGTTCCCTGGTTCCTCAGGTGTTCCCTGGTTCCTCCTCAGCCGACGTTCCCAGTGAACTGAGGCGAGTAGGAAAAATGCCGGCGGATCGATCGGCCCGTCATTTTTTAAAAACCCGAACCAACCAGCGACACGACGTTTCTCTGCCTGGAGGCGACCAGAGGATTCAGACTGCTCAGCGTTTCACAGTGACGTAGCAACCTGAGCTAAGCAGTTAGCATCGATGTGAGCTATCATGCTAGCCATGCTAAATGTGGCGCTCTACCGAGTCTCTTCTCCTTTTATTGTGTTTCTGTTTGCATGTTTCTGTTTGTGAGAATCCTGCTTATTGTTGTAAAAAGTTCCTATATTTCTTTTAGTTTTGATTGAATTTCACCTTTTTGGTGTTCATGTTTTCTTCCTGTCAAATAAAATAAAACTATTTCTCTATCGGAAACGTATCTCGGCTGAAGCCAAGGCTCATTTTGGCCTTTTCATTAAAAAATGTGTAAAGTGACTCAGGACGCCAGTGATACAAGAGAACAAAACAAATAGAAAAAAACTAAACAAATTCAAAGTAAAACAAAAGATTAAAAATTAAAAAAATTAAAACTTACTCTGATCTATTCTTGTGAATCATTTCTGAATTCAGTCACTTTCATTGTCACCATTAATTATTTTACATTCCAATGTTTTTTTTTTTTTAAGCACAACAGAGATTTTCAAAATCTAAAGTTGCTGCTAAGTCAATTCCATAATTGGACCAAAAATTAAACATCTATATTTTATCTTAATCAAATTAATCAAATACCGGTAGGAAGACTTGAATGAATGAATTCAGTTGAAATACTTCTTCTAATGTTTTTATGTATCTACAAATATTAACCTGCAAGATTCTATAAATAGTTTATTTGAGGTTTTCCCAATAGCAATCTTTATTTATTCTCTAAAAATAATTTTCTGAAGATCAATGAGGGTCTATATATGTGTTGTTGTGTATCTTCTCTCCAAACCTCCACACATCGTACATGACATAACTAGTGAAAACAAATTTTTCTTGTTCTTTAAGTTGCTTGTTTTGTAACTAAATCTAATTATTGTATATCATGTTATTTATATATTTTGTAGCTTCCTGTAGAAGACATGCTCTGAGATCAAAGGTCCTTAAAATGTGTCAGCGAAAGAATCGATTTGAAAAACATACGGGATTTCGTTGCGTGTCAACTAGTATGACGTCACAAGAATCGCCTAAAGGTTCATAATAGTTCAATTAGTTTCATTGTAACAGATTCTACTACCACTCTGATCATATTCCGTCCCTCAAAGCTCCACTAGGGGGCAAAGAACGTTCATCAATGGCGGAGAGCGTATGAAGTGAATCATTACTCTCCTCCCGCTTCACGCTCAGGAGGGAATATCACGACTCATCATCGTGGGTAGCAAGACCAAACTTGTTAGAAACACATTTCTCAAGTCAAGAACTATAGAAATGATCCCTGAAAGTATAGTCTTAATGATCCTCGGTACAAACAGCAGAGGCCTTGAATGAATCAGTCTTTCTCATCACTGGTACGTCAAAACAACAACCATGAAACTAGAGAAGCGTCTCATTTCACCAAATGCATCAAAACCACATTACCAGCAAACTCCACATCAGCAACTAGTCCCAAACTACGTTTGGTTCTTTTCCTCCTCGGCCTTCCTCGACTCCACTTTCTATTGACGCTTTTCTACTCCGTGTTCGTCTCACTGCAGGGGTTTCCTGGTTCCTCCTCAGGTGTTCCCTGGTTCCTCAGATGTTCCCTGGTTCCTCCTCAGGTGTTTCCTGGTTCCTCCTCAGGTGTTTCCTGGTTCCTCAGATGTTCCCTGGTTCCTCAGATGTTTCCTGGTTCCTCAGATGTTCCCTGATTCCTCAGATGTTCCCTGGTTCCTCCTCAGGTGTTCCCTGGTTCCTCAGATGTTCCCTGGTTCCCCGGGTGTTTCCTGGTTCCTCCTCAGCCGACGTTCCCAGTGAACTGAGGCGAGTAGGAAAAATGCCGGCGGCTCGATCGGCCCGTCATTTTTTAAAAACCCGAACCAACCAGCGACACGTCGTTTCTCTGCCTGGAGGCGACCAGAGGATTCAGACTGCTCAGCGTTTCACAGTGACGTAGCAACCTGAGCCAAGCAGTTAGCATCGATGTGAGCTATCATGCTAGCCATGCTAAATGTGGCGCTCTACCGAGTCTCTTCTCCTTTTATTGTGTTTCTGTTTGCATGTTTCTGTTTGTGAGAATCCTGCTTATTGTTGTAAAAAGTTCCTATATTTCTTTTAGTTTTGATTGAATTTCACCTTTTTGGTGTTCATGTTTTCTTCCTGTCAAATAAAATAAAACTATTTCTCTATCGGAAACGTATCTCGGCTGAAGCCAAGGCTCATTTTGGCCTTTTCATTAAAAAATGTGTAAAGTGACTCAGGACGCCAGTGATACAAGAGAACAAAACAAATAGAAAAAAACTAAACAAATTCAAAGTAAAACAAAAGATTAAAAATTAAAAAAATTAAAACTTACTCTGATCTATTCTTGTGAATCATTTCTGAATTCAGTCATTTTCATTGTCACCATTAATTATTTTACATTCCAATGTTGTTGTTTTTTTAAGCACAACAGAGATTTTCAAAATCTAAAGTTGCTGCTAAGTCAATTCCATAATTGGACCAAAAATTAAACATCTATATTTTATCTTAATCAAATTAATCAAATACCGGTAGGAAGACTTGAATGAATGAATTCAGTTGAAATACTTCTTCTAATGTTTTTATGTATCTACAAATATTAACCTGCAAGCTTCTATAAATAGTTTATTTGAGGTTTTCCCAATAGCAATCTTTATTTATTCTCTAAAAATAATTTTCTGAAGATCAATGAGGGTCTATATATGTGTTGTTGTGTATCTTCTCTCCAAACCTCCACACATCGTACATGACATAACTAGTGAAAACAAATGTTTCTTGTTCTTTAACCCTATAATGCCAAATGCATCAAATTTGATACAACCATTTCTGAGGCCTATTGCATCACCCTATGGTAGAGACTTCACTCAAAACCCTCTTGTAGCCAATCTGATACTTGTCTTCTACCCCCTGGTGGATACCTTTATCACTACAACAATTCAGACACAGCACAGTGGACAATCCAAGATGGCCACTTTCAGATGGTCCCCAACTCACTGGATCAGGGTCAAGAAAATTGGAATTTTTATGATTTTCCAGTGACATTTTCTATGAAATTTTTTATAATATTCTAACATGAGTACTTAATCTGTTGAAGCAAGTTATAATTACTTACTTTTTTTCATTTTAGTATATAGTAAAATCGTGCATAAAATTTGTGTTCAAATTTGATACTACAGGTAAAAAATGGAATTTAGTAGTAAATCCCCCAATTGTTATTATCTTTTATTTCCTGGTGCAATATGCATTATATTGATCATTGTGTGTCACAAAAATGTTTTGATCAATCAATTACACATAATACAGATTGAAATGTGATATTTACAACAAATAATTGCACTCAAAAATGGATAAACCTATGTTTCTTTATATGGCTAAACGGTACAGCGTTTAAGATGTCCTATGCTTACTTGATGGCAATTCAAGTGATGTAGAGGAGTTGATGTAAGAAGATGATAAGGTTTGGGATAAAGATTGGGCCCCTAATGCAGGCTTTGAATGAGAGAACTCTCGTACTAGTAGTAGCAGCAATGAGGAAGATAAAACTCTTGATGATGGGTTGGAAGAGGAGGGTCTAACCAGGTCACAGGCAACAAAACAGTTCTGGTAGAAGGGTACAGTATGAAGGATGAATAAGACCTGAGGAAACAGGGAAGAGGGTCCATGGATTACAGAGTCAACCAACCCAACGTAATAGTTGTAAGGTGGTGTGACAACAAACCCGTCAACCTGGTGTCCTCTTTTGTGGGCATCACTCCACAAGACCACTTGAAACACTGGGAAGATCAAATAATATGTCTTGGTTCCCAGACCATCCATCGTGGAAACACACAACAGATTCATGGGGGGGGGGGGGGGTGCAGATCTTATGGATATGCAGTCTGCCCTGTACAAATATAGTTTCAAAATCAGAAGATGGTACTTGTACATCTGGTGGCATAGTGCCACAGTGGCACTCACCAATACTTGGTCCCTGTACCAAAGAGACCTGAAGGCCTAGAGAAAAATGTCCTGCCCCTGAGAAGAGTTCAGGCATGGGTTAGCATTTCCCTGGTAAGGGCAGTAAAAGCAAAAGTCAGGGTTGGTGGACCATGGTCCTGGTGGTCCTCTCCACCACAGTCACCAACATCACCACCACCACCACAGAGGAGGTGGCCATCCACCAGTGTGCCTCCAGATGTGAGGAGAGATATGGTTAACCACTTCTCATCCTGGGAAAAGCGACAAAGGTGCAAGAACTGCACAGGACACTTTCCCCATATGCGCTGTGGAAAATGCAACGTCCATCTCTGCCTGAACAAGGATAGAAACTGTTTCCATGATTACCACATGGCATCATAAAAGAAATGTCTTGGGAAACAGTCACAGTATTAAAAAATTAAGAGGCAGATGTTCTTGTTGTATTGCCTGAACTGCTATTTTCATGCTTACTACTGTTCATAATACAAGAAAAAGTTACGGGAAAAGGTAGCATTTTGAAAAAATAATAGGCTAATGTTCTAGTTAAATAGCCTTAACTGATGTTTTCATGCTTACCACTGTTCATAATAAAAGAAAAAGAAAGAGGCCTAAAGAGGCTGACGTTTTTGTTGTATTGCCAGAACTGCATGTAATGCCCAATGTATCATTTACGATACAAAATGAAAAACATATTTGCAAATAATTTTTTAAAAATTTTTTTCAGATTATGTGTAAGGGCCTAATATAGGTTCCAGATTCAAAAAATCAGAATTTTCTGACCATTATTTCTGGGGTCAGGCATTACAGGGTTAAGTTGCTTGTTTTGTAACTAAATCTAGTTATTTTATATCATGTTATTTATATATTTTGTAGCTTCCTGTAGAAGACATGCTCTGAGATCAAAGGTCCTTAAAATGTGTCAGTTGAAAGAATCGATTTGAATAACATACGGGATTGACTTTCGTTGCGTGTCAACTAGTATGACGTCACAAGAATCACCTAAAGGTGCATAACAGTTAAATTAGTTTCATTGTAACAGATTCTACTACCACTCTGATCATATTCCGTCCCTCAAAGCTCCACTAGGGGGCAAAGAACGTTCATCAATGGCGGAGAGCGTATGAAGTGAATCATTACTCTCCTCCCGCTTCACGCTCAGGAGGGAATATCACGACTCATCATCGTGGGTAGCGAGACCAAACTTGTTAGAAACACATTTCTCAAGTCAAGAACTATAGAAATGATCCCTGAAAGTATAGTCTTAACTGGTAAACGGTCCGCGGAGGGGAACCGGTTCGCCGCACGATCCACCTCAGTCACGGTTCGCTGTTAAACATAACAAACTGTGAAAACATATCGAGAGGAAGAGAAGACAATAATCTGAACACACCTCGTCTCGAGTTTTATGTTATTCGCTCAAAAATGGGTTCAAATTCGTGTTTACGATTCGCTCTGTGTAGAACCCACAATGCTTTGCGGCACCTGCCGTCGCCTCACAAAACATTTCTGCTCTTAATTTCCATAAAAATGAACGACGTTCTTTGTTTGGAGATTCCAACGATAGTGTATGGAAAATTCAAAATAACGACATAAATACTTTGGTTTGTGGAACGTGTAATCGATGTAAAAACGTATTTATACAAGAAAGAATGCCGGACGGTGCGTCGTTTTAAATGGCACTGACAGACACGGGGAACGCAGAACAAGGTTCCGGGTAAATTCCAACCCGATTAATTTATGCAGCCACATTCATTGCAACCTCTTATTAAAATAAAAGTAATGGACAACATACTAGTAAGAGACTCATCTGAATATATTAAACGTAGATCAGACAACAGACGTGGCAGTTATCGCCTCAAAGCTCCGACATTACCGTAAAACCGCTGAAACACGCGCACTTCAAATCGTATCGCGCCCCACGTGCGAAGGTTCCGTAGTTTAATAAATCACAGTCGGCATGTTGGGAGGAACGTCAGTAACAGGATTACCTGCCTGAAGCTTTCAGTGTGCCAATAAATGTCCTGTTTAGTGAATGCAATTCGCTTTATTTACTATATATTCGAAAAGCACTAAATCGCCACGACAATTATGACATAGCTCCAATTTACAACTAACGGAAGTGGCTTTTTACAAATCTTCTACAAACTACATCTGTAACTTTAAAACGCAATAAAGTACTAAAAACAACAATTCAACCATTTGAAACCACAACTTAAGCCTCTTCCAGTTGTAATAAGGCCTTAACTCTGGTGTCGATCAGCTAATTCACAGCTATTTCAATGAATTTCACTCGCAGAGCTGCAAATATGCCCAAAACCTCCGTCTCTCTCCACTTTGTGTTCATAAAACTGTGACGCCGTCATTAGTAAAGACGCCTACCGTGACGCCCGGCGAACCTTTCCAGCACGTCGTACTTAATTGAGCGGTGAACCACGTGGAACAGGTGAGACCTCTCTGCGCATGCGCAATAACGTCCACATGCCTTTCAGAATAGTTTATTCATGCGCGTACATTTCTTCACTGTTCAGAGAAACACATGACGATTATTCCAAACATGATTATAATCTACTATTTACATCATGGCGGACAGTGACGGCAGGTTTTAGGCTCTCTTTCTTCTCTAGAACCTTCTGTTGTCAAGCTTTAAGCCGATATCCCGCCTGTGCTTTTTGTAAAATGTAAAAAAACAAACAAAAACAAAAAAAAACAAAGTACATATTTGTCAGCTTTCTGACTGACGTGGGGTCAATAAGGTCGCTGACAGTCGAGTCTGCGGTGAGGAAGTCGGTGCCACACGAACACGCAGTCGTTGATAAATGTGTTTTAATTGAAATTGAAAAAAGAATCTCTTGGTGTAAATCTTTCTCTGTGATCCTGGTCAAACACGTGAACCAAACCCCACTGTTAACGTAGGAAGATGCACAATTCCTATTCATGTTTTCTTATTGTGTTAAAAAGCAAGCGGCTGGCGATCAAACAACAACAACAACAACAACAACAAAACAGTGGATACACAGAAAGTACATATTTATTCACTCTCTCTTCAATTCTGGGTAGATGTTTGAGAGTTCTGCATTTCAAAAAAAAAAAATTCAATATTGCTGGCATAAATGTTTTGTAGACAAGTTCAGTATCATATAGAATCTATTTAATCTGTTGTGCTCCTAAAGTTATATATATATATATATATATATATATATATATATATATATATATATATATATATATATAAAACACCAATTTAATTGGTCGTGCATAACTTAATTTAGGTAGTTAAAGAACAAAAAAACAATATTATCTCTCAATTAAAGGTTAAAAATAGTTGTGTGGGTCTATGGGGTGAAAATCAAGGACACTGGTGTTGCACTATGATAAAATACCTGTTTTTTTTTTATCACATGATAAATCAGGAGTTATACGATTGACGGTAGACGACTGCAGGACTGTGGTGAGGTGAAATAAAAACACGAGCGTCAAGCAGCTTGAGACTCATCAAACAGTTTGGAGGTGGACTTTGAGGTTTGGGCTTTGAAGCGCCAGGGTCCAAAGACGGCGGTGCGTCGTCCTCAGCTCGTCCTCAGCTCGTCCTCTACGGCTCCTCGGTGTCCCGGTACCGTCTGCGCAGCCAGTGCACTCGCCTCCTGGCCTCGGAGCGAAGGCAGCCGGAGAAGGAGGCGTGACGACGGCCCTTCACCTGGTGGATCAACCAGCAAACCACAGTCTGACCGGATCGACGCCGACGAGTCGGAAACCTGGACAGTCGTCTCGTTTCGTTTATATATCGTATGAACGTGAACTCAACGTGTTGCTGTTTCCATAATAAAACCCCCCCCCCAAAAAACAAGCTTGATATAAAAAGCCGTGGCTCGTCAGAGATACTTATCTGTTGGCCAGTTCCCTCTTCAGGCAGGACCTAAAGGAAGTCGCCTTCTCCACGGCCTTAAAGCCCTACGGGGGGGGCGGGGGGGGGCGTCACGAGCGAGACCGGGGGGTTTAGGAAGCAGATAAGATGGAGGGAGAGAGGGAAACACATGGTGGCGGAGAGGAAAGTGTGGGTTAGAAATGAGAGTCGGTGAAAAAGAGACAAAAGGAGAGAAAGAGAGCAAAGTGTTAAAGAAGCCAAGACTGTGAGGCCTGCAGCAGTTCCGCAGCGCCGCCACCAGGGGGCGGTGTCGCCTAGAGAAAGACCCTTTTTCGTCACTTGCCACTGATTCATTCAAGCCGTTTCCGTCAAAAGCTGTAAGATTTCGTCAAATATCGATTTGGAATCTTTGAAAAGTTACAGGAAACATCAGCCTCTGTAGTTTAGACGTGGTTTTTGGCAATTCTGGCATCGCCGGCGTGCGAAGCGGCTCCCGGTGTTGAATTCAATGTGATTCCAGTCGTTGCGACGCTCAAATAAACAAACAGACTAGAATTTAGTCTCCTTTGCTTTTATCATTTGGAAAATGTGTTACCTCAGCGCTTTGTGGTCTCCAAACAAGGAGCTTCAAACGATTAGATCTGACCCACAGAATAATCTTTCCATTATAACCTGCAGGTTTCCTCCAGTATAAAAATGTTAATTTCAACCTGATTATTTTGAATATCCTTGTTAAAAGTTAAGAATAAGAAAGAATTCCTAAAAAGTAAAGAATGTGGGGAAAGAAAAAAAAGTGTTTTTATTTCATATTTTAAATGTCTCAAGATTTACGACTCAAACTTGGGATTTTGACTATTTATTTTCATACTTTGACCTTTCAAAGTTAAATTCCACTTTTTTTTTTTTTTATCTTTTAGGTTCCTAATCTTTAATTTTAAGTCATATTTTGACCCATCTAACTCCTTATTTTGGCTTTTTAATCCCATATTTGGACTTTTAAACTCATGATTTCAATTTTTTCCTCATATTTTTACATTTTAAATGAATAGTTTTTACTTTTTATATCATATGTTGAGCTTTTAGACTCCAAATTTAAAATTTAAGTAATACTGTTTTCATCAATTTTAATTCTAGCTCTTTTTTGACGTTGCTTTTTTTCAATCCCACATTCTGACCTATCAGACTCACAATTTAAAATTCCAAGTAATATTTTGACTTTTAAACTAATGTGTTAAATTTCGATCTCATATTTTGACCTTCAGGACTCACGATTGTGATTTTCTCCTCAAGTGTTTATTCTTTTAAAAACATTATTTTCCTACCTTTAACATCGTGTAAAACTAATCAATTGGAATTTTATCTCAGATTTGAGAGTTAAACTTATACATTTTTAAATTTTTTTTAAAATTTCCAAATGACTGGTGATGGTTAAATGTGGACCTTGTCCGGCCCTCAGGTCAGACCTGGATCCAGAATGCGGCCCCCTGCTGTGATCGAGTTACATTTGATCAGCACCAGTTTGCCTTCACGTCCCCGTTGCCCCGTTGCCCCGTTGCCGGTTGCCCTCTCACCCGGGCTCCCCTGCGCAGCCGGTCCTTCATGATGCCGATGAACTCCTTGTAGGACAGCTGGTCGTCGTGGTCGACGTCGAAGATCTTGAAGATGGTGTTGACCAGGTGACGGGTCAGCTTGAGCCCCGTGGCCACGTACACCGCCCGGGCAAACTCGTCTGAGGAGACGAGGAGAGGAAGACAAGAGGAAAGTGAAGAAAGGGTGTGGTTGCAGGTGGAGGACTGGAGGACCGGAGGACCTCACTACCTTGGCCGATGGAGCGCGAGGCAAAGTTGTACATCTGCATGGCGATGGCGAAATCCTCCAGGTTGTTCAGGAACTGGAAAAACGAGCGGAACTCGTCGAAGGTGATTCCCTGAAACGAAACGTGTGAAACGTCTGAGAGGAGGACCAGGAGGAGGACCAGGAGGACCAGGAGGAGGACCAGGAGAACCAGGAGGAGGACCAGGAGAACCAGGAGAACCAGGAGGAGTTTCATACTAAGATACAGGTT
Source organism: Blennius ocellaris (assembly GCF_963422515.1). NCBI lineage: Eukaryota > Metazoa > Chordata > Actinopteri > Blenniiformes > Blenniidae > Blennius > Blennius ocellaris. Next base: position 2,296,252 of record NC_137652.1, on the reverse strand, counting down.
GAACATGGGAGTAACGTCTTCAGTGAGGCTCCTGAGAGACTAGAGACTAGACTAGAGAGCAGAGAGCAGAGACTAGAGACTAGAGACTAGAGACTAGAGACTAGAGACTAGAGACTAGAGACAGAGACAGAGACCAGAGACAGAGACCCTAGACCGAGACCAGAGACTAGAGAATAGAGACCAGAGACCGGAGACTAGAGACAGAGACCAGAGACAGAGACCAGAGACTAGAGACTAGAGACTAGAGACCAGAGACCAGAGACTAGAGACTACAGACCAGAGACCAGAGACTAGAGACTACAGACTAGAGACTAGAGACCAGAGACCAGAGACTAGAGACTAGAGACTAGAGACTAGAGACCAGAGACTAGAGACTAGAGACTAGAGACCAGAGACTAGAGACCAGAGACTAGAGACTAGAGACTAGAGACCAGAGACCAGAGACTAGAGACTAGAGACTAGAGACCAGAGACCAGAGACCAGAGACTAGAGAACAACCTCCTGCTTCTTCCACAGCATGAAGAGAAAGAAGCGAGTGACAGAAACAGTTCGGTTTCACAAGCAAGATAAACACATTATAGACATAGAAATTCACATAATGGCACAAACACTCGTCCTCCACAGTGATCATTGTTATTATTATTATCAATAATAATAACACTAGAGCTGCAGACAGGACCTGGTCTCTGGAGCACCATGTGTGGTTCTCTGACGTGGTACCCTGGTAGCCACACTCAGCCCTACTTTGTCGTCCGGTATGGACTGGCGGACGTTCTCCAGGTAGGAGCTGATGTTCTCCACGTTGGTGAAACGCAGCAGGATCTTGGCGAAGTCTTCCTCGCTGATGGTCGTCATCCCCTTGGAGTAGGTGAGGAACTCAATCTCCAGAACCTCCGTCTGCAGGTTGTCCATGAACCTGGAGGAGGAGGAGGAGGAGGGGGAAGAGGAGGAGGGGGAGGGGGAAGAGGAGGAGGGGGAGGGGGGGGGGAGGAGGAGGGCAGGGAGGAAGAGGAGGAGGGGGAGGGGGAGGAGGAGGAGTGGGAGGAAGAGGAGGAGGGGGAGGGGGAGGAGGAGGGCAGGGAGGAAGAGGAGGAGGGGGAGGGGGAGGAGGAGGGCAGGGAGGAAGAGGAGGAGGGGGAGGGGGAGGAGGAGGAGTGGGAGGAAGAGGAGGAGGAGGAGGGAGGAGGAGTGGGAGGAAGAGGAGGAGGAGGGGGAGGGGGAGGAGGAGGAGGAGGAGGAGGAGGAGGAGGAGGAGGAGGAGGAGGAGGAAGAGGAGTAGGAGGAGGAAGAGGAGGAGGGGGAAGAGGAGGATGAGGAAGGGGAGGAGAAGGAGGAGGAGGAGGAGGAGCGGGAGGAGGAGGAAGAGGAGGAGGGGGAGGAGGAGGAGGAGGAGGAGGGGGGAGGGGGAGGGGGAGGAGGAGGAGGAAGAGGAGTAGGAGGAGGAAGAGGAGGAGGGGGAAGAGGAGGAGGAAGAGGAGTAGGAGGAGGAAGAGGAGGAGGGGGAAGAGGAGGAAGGGGAGGAGAAGGAGGAGGAGGAGGAGGAGCGGGAGGAGGAGGGGGAGGGGGAGGAGGAGGAGGAGGAGGAGGAAGGGGAGGAGGAGGAGGAAGAGGAGTAGGAGGAGGGGGAGGAAGAGGAGAAGGAGGAGGAGGAAGAGGAGGAGGAGTGGGAGGAAGAGGAGGAGGAGCAGGAGGAAGAGGAGGAGAGGAGGAGGAGAAGATGGAGGAGGGGGAGGAGGAAGAGGAAGTCAGCTGTGTGTGTGTGTGTGTGTGTGTGTGTGTGTGTGTGTGTGTGTGTGTGTGTGTGTGTGTGTGTGTGTGTGTGTGTGTCGTGCTGCACCTGTAGAAGTCGTCGAAGGTGAGCTCCGCCTTTCCCTTCTTGCCAAAGAAGTGGACCAGCAGCGTGGTGTCGATGGTGATGCTCTCGTCGGCTCGCTGTCGGAGAGAAAGGACCGGAAAGGAGGTGATTAACCACCAGTCGCCCGACGGAAGCGACGCGTCGCGGAGCGGGACCGGTCCCGCCGCCAATCCAACATGGCCGCCGCCGCGCCAGGCAAGCAAGAAGCAGGTCAGGGTGCGGCGCGGCGTAGGTCAGGGTGCAGCGCGGCGTAGGTCAGTAGGTCAGGGTGCAGCGCGGCGTAGGTCAGGGTGCAGCGCGCCGTAGGTCAGGGTGCAGCGCGGCGTAGGTCAGTAGGTCAGGGTGCGGCGCGGCGTAGGTCAGTAGGTCAGGGTGCGGCGCGGCGTAGGTCAGTAGGTCAGGGTGCGGCGCGGCGTAGGTCAGTAGGTCAGGGTGCGGCGCGGCGTAGGCCAGTAGGTCAGGGTGCGGCGCGGCGTAGGTCAGTAGGTCAGGGTGCGGCGCGGCGTAGGTCAGTAGGTCAGGGTGCGGCGCGGCGTAGGTCAGTAGGTCAGGGTGCAGCGCGGCGTAGGTCAGTAGGTCAGGGTGCGGCGCGGCGTAGGTCAGTAGGTCAGGGTGCAGCGCGGCGTAGGTCAGTAGGTCAGGGTGCAGCGCGGCGTAGGTCAGTAGGTCAGGGTGCAGCGCGGCGTAGGTCAGGGTGCAGCGCGGCGTAGGTCAGTAGGTCAGGGTGCAGCGCGGCGTAGGTCAGTAGGTCAGGGTGCAGCGCGGCCCGGAGGGAACCAGTCTGGCAGCAAACACAGCAAAACCTGTTTTTAACAGCAGGAAACTGAAAACCAACCAGCGCGGCGGTTAGATCGACCACATCCCCGTGTCTGGAGTCAAATCTGAGGTTTGTTTTCCTCTGGATGCAGTCGAGACTGGTGGTGGTGGGGGGGTGGGGGGGGGGGGTGAAGGGGGGCGGCAGCGGCATAGAACACAGACAAATAGAAAGGCGACCACAAAAGCAGAGCTCAGGTATCAGAGGAACAGAGGAACAGAGGAACAGCCCAAACAAGGACGTCAAATGAAAAGTGAGGCATGCCTACATTCACCAGGTGGGGGGGCGGGGGGGGGGGGGGTGTGAGGGGGGCAGGGGGGGTCTAGAAGGACGCAGAAGCAGGTTAAAACGGGGCAGAGAGAGACAGACGAGGTGAGATGAGGACACAGAGACGACACAGGTAAAAGACGTCCATCATGCATTTTGTCTTCAAGACCACAAACAGCAGCGACGCACAAACAACCACAAGCAGAGAACCTGAGCTGGTTCCACCTTTTTCTGTCAACAGAGGAGGATCTGGGGTTTAGTGTGTGTGTGTGTGTGTGTGTGTGTGTGTGTGTGTGCGTCGCTGACCCCAGTTTGAAACAGGTTTTACTGAGGGAACATCCACACGATGAAATAAACCGTCTTTCTTCTCCCCTGACTTCTCAAATTAAACCTCCGTCCACACGTCACCATGAACTCGACTCAACACGAGGCTGCAGGGCTGCAGTTCACCTGCCAGGCCTGTAGGGGCGCTGTGACTCACCAAACACCAAAACCACAGAGGAAGACTGAGCATATAGACGTTTAGAAATAGATTCCTGCTCATAAACCTGTTTATAACTCACTAACTAGTTAAATAGGTCTATGGCCCTGCTCCTCCTGCTGCTAGCGTCAGTAGCTTCTAGTTCTATAGGTCTATGGCCCTGCTCCTCCTGCTGCTAGCGTCAGTAGCTTCTAGTTCTATAGGTCTATGGCCCCGCTCCTCCTGCTGCTAGTGTCAGTAGCTTCTAGTTCTATAGGTCTATGGCCCTGATCCTCCTGCTGCTAGTGTCAGTAGCTTCTAGTTCTATAGGTCTATGGCCCTGCTCCTCCTGCTGCTAGCGTCAGTAGCTTCTAGTTCTATAGGTCTATGGCCCTGCTCCTCCTGCTGCTAGCGTCACGGGCCAGAAACATCTGGTTCAGGTGAACCAGGTTCCCGGTGTGGACGACGGGCCAGAAACATCTGGTTCAGGTGAACCAGGTTCCAGGTGTGGACGACAGACCAGAAACATCTGGTTCAGGTGAACCAGGTTCCAGGTGTGGACGACAGACCAGAAACATCTGGTTCAGGTGAACCAGGTTCCAGGTGTGGACGACAGACCAGAAACATCTGGTTCAGGTGAACCAGGTTCGGCCCTGACTCGGTTCTGTCTGCTTGGTCGGTACGTCCCCCTATAATCCTCTCGGTGAGACGTGACCCGTTCGATCAGTTTGACCAGTTTGACCTCAGAAAAAGGTGAGTTTGTTTCCAGCAGGAGAGCGGCAGCGGCAGCGGCAGCGGCAGCGGCAGCGGCAGCGGCAGCGGCAGCGGCAGCGGCAGCGGCAGCGAGGAGACGACCTCCAGCGTCGGTCGTCTCCTCGCTGCCGCTCATGGCCATGCTGAGGAGGTGCAGACATCAGATTGACCCAAATCTCATGTCCCCCTCAGGAGGAAGCCTCATCATCATCATCATCATCATCATCATCATCATCATCATCATCATCATCATCATCATCACCACCACGATGCCCCTGGTTCTACCTCCAGTGTAAAATCCTAACATCCAGTGAGGGACAGGAAGAGAACGACACGTCAGAAGGTTACTGCTGCTGAACCCGTTTGGTCTCTGCTTGTCTTTAAGATGAACACACACACACACACACACACACACACACACACACACACACACACACACACACACACACACACACACACGCACACACACACACACACACACACACACGCAGCAGAGGGGTGGAGGTGGTGATGAAGACGAGTTCGTGACGTGAAGAAGCTTCAAGCTTTTAGAAAAGCAATAAAAGGTTAAAATAAAAGAAATAATGAGGAAACATGTTCAGTTGTAGACGTGAGAAATGTGATGATTATTGTTGAATTACAATAATATTTACTGGCTCCTGGAGGGTGTCTGTGTGTTTGTGTATATTATATATATACATATATATATATATATATATATATATACACACACATTTCACACATTTGAAAAAACCCTTTAAGACCAATGTTATAGAAATATATATTGCTCGAGAATAAACAGCAGGAATATTAATAATATGATCAATTATAGTTATAATAACAAAACTAAATAGTAATAGTAGTATTATAATAATAGTAATAATAGCATAAAAAAAGGGGAATATAATTGTTGGTGATTCATAAACTGTTTATATATACGTGTATTTATAATAAATTGTGTATACTTGAAATACATTAAATGTATTATTATGTTTTTCACTTTATATATGAAATATATAAGTTCAGAGTCTTGTGGTTTTGCTCCATCTTGCATTTTGATTCATTAACAGGGTTTAGGTGAAACAAGAGTTTAACTTCAGCCGTAAAACTTTCCTGTTTGTCAAATTGTCAAATCTGTGGAGGAAAACTAGATTTTGCTTCTTTTATTTTGTTGAACACGGACCGGAGGAGGAATAATAATATAATATAAAAAACCAAACCAACATGTCTCTCTGGAGTTTGTCCCGCTGCTCAGGGTTTGTGATTCACGTCTGATCTTCGGCTCTTTGATTCACACAAAGAGGAACAATTACAGATTAATCACGTCCTGGAGGTGAACTTCTCATTACGTCTCTGACTACGAACAAACGGAGCAGAAATACTTCCAGTTCTTTTATCATGTGACACGTCTTTATGACACACGGCCGTCCAGCTGCTGCGTCTCTGTCCTGAAAGACACTCCGTCCCCCTCGTCCCCCTCGTCTCCCTCGTCCCCCTCGTCTCTCTCGTCTCCCTCGTATAATAATTAATTAATTAATTAATTAATGTAAAAATATATCTTTTCTTTTCTTTTCAATCAAAATAATAATAAATAATGAACAAATAAATAATATGAAATAAAAAATAAAATAAAATAATATAAAATAATAATAAATTAAATTATAAATAAAATAAAATAATATAGAATAACATTTTATAAAATAAAACAAAACAAAACAAAACAAAACAAAACAAAACAAAACAAAACAAAGTAAAGTAAAGTAAAGTAAAGTAAAGTAAAATAAAATAAAATAAAATAAAATAAAATAAAATAAAATAAAATAATAATCCCAGGTGTGGCCGGCCTGTTGGGCAACAACAAAGTAAGAACCCAGAGCGAGATGCAATGACTCGCTGTGCCGAACAAGAGCACAGCTGAATAGACATCATGCTCTAGATACGAGAGGATTTATTAAAAATATGGATTTAATAAATCTCACAATAAGGCTCAGAATTGATGACTGACGCCGGCAGAAACCTGACCGGATGAACTTTGACCGTATTCCAACTGGACTTCCTCTCAGAACGAAGAACCAGAGACGAGCTGGAGCCTCTGAGACGACGTCACCTCCTCAACACTGTTTCACACGTTTGTCTGGGAAAAGCTGCAGGTTCAACTTCCTCCATCAAAGTTACTTTTAATTTCACACAAACATAAATATGTTGAGATTTTATCAAATGTGTTCAGGGTTGTTGATGTTTATATATGATCATCTTTATTAATGACTGAAAATCTAAGAGGTTTAAAAAAAAACCCAAACATGTTTGTTATTTATTTGAGGTTTCTATCAAAGCGTTGCAAAACACTTTGAAACATGAATTGATGTGTTGATTGAAAATCAACCTGATTCCCTTTGTTTTCCCTAAACTCAGACTATTATTTCCATTAAACCAGCAACAAAACATTCATTTTCTAAAAGAGACTAATGAAGCTTCTGCTTGTATTTGTTTACTAGTATGTTAATAACAGAGCTTTAATCAGTCTCTCAGTTCACTGGCTGTTTAAAAGAATGTTTCATCACTGGGGCGTCTCTCAATCTGACAAAGGCAAAGTTGTTATAATGTGGTTTATAGATGATGAGTATTTTAAACAAAGTTAACATTGGCTGAAATGGAATAATAATGAAGAGACATCGATCGCTGGCCGCCGCCGCCGGCCGCTAGATTGTTGTTCGCCGAGGGGGAGAAAAAAAACACCAAAAAAAACAATCAATCCCGTTGAAGTGTGAGAACGCAGGTTGTTTTTGTCCAAGTCGTGAGATCAAAGCCCCGAGACAGACGCAACGTCAAAGTGATCAAAACAGCCTCATTATTCCTGGAAGTGTGGCTGAAGCAGCGTGAGGTCATCATCCCCGTGGCAACGCAACCATTACCACGCCCACCAGGCACGAGCCAACACCTGGTGTGTGTGTGTGTGTGCTTCCTAGTCTTTGATGGTGAATTTGGGGGTAAAAAGTAATAATTACTCGTGTAAAGGCTAAATGTTGCTCTTCACTCAGTGAGTCATCCTCAGGATGAAGAGCTGGTCGGCAGGTTGTAGTCAGTGTCACTCAGCTGAACCTGAACCCCCCCGGGGGAGAAATAAAACAAACAAAACAAACAAACAAAAACAACAACAACATCCCACCACTGCAGTATCAACCTCCACCTCTTCTCTCCTCCTCCTCCCCCCTCCTGCCCTCCTCCATCTGATTATGATGGTTTCCTTTCTCTTCATGCTGCCTGTCACTCCTCCTCCCCTCCCTCCTTCCTTCCCTTCCTCCTTTCCTCCTGTCAGTCACTCCCTCCCTCCCTCCCTCCCTCCTCCCCTCCTGTCAGTCACTCCCTCCTCCTCCAGACAAAAGCAAAGAGGTCTAATGGTGACTAATCTGTTGAGTAAACACATCTTCCTCTAAATACAAGCTGTACTTCCCCCGACCTCTTTTCTTCTCGCCCACTTTGTTCCTGACCTGTGTCACCGTCTCCCGGCCTCTGTCCTGCTTGTTGACTCACATTTCATCTCTTCCTTTCATCTTTTCTAAGAACAAGAAGTCAAGAGGAGGCGACGCTTCTCGACAACTCACGCTTTTACAAAAGCTCACAGTCTCACCTGCCAGTTTAGTGGATTTATTCTCATAAGGCTTGTAACGCCTCGCAACTCTGACCCGTCCTCCTCCGTCTCTTTTGCTCGTCCTGTCCGTCTCACCAGATGAAAGGCTGGAGAGACGAGGTCAGACCCATTAAGCTCTGCTGTCATTACCTGAACCTCGGCTTCCGCCGCCGCAGCCTGTCATTACGCGGCTCGTCCGTTAGCGCGGCGTTAGCGGCTCCTCATCATCACGCTCACCTCCGCCCTGTTTTGTCCGTGTCATCCCAGATAGACGATTCCCAGATAGACGACTTAATTTAAAATTGTGTTGGGGATGTAAATTTTAAAAAAAGAAGAAAAAAAAAAAGCAGCGGGCTAAAACAAAAAAAAATGTCGGTCTAAAAACATTTAGACAACTTATTATAAAAAGTGAATTATTTGTAATATTTCAGTGGCCTAGAATAAATCTAAAGGTTTTTTTTTACACAAAAAAAGACAGTAAGAAAATTTTTTTTTAAAGTCCAACGCAATTTTAAACTAAGTCGCCTATGTGGGAATCGTCTATGTGGGAATCGTCTCTGTGGGAATCGTCCACGTGGGAATCGTCTATGTGGGAATCGTCTATGTGGGAATCGTCCACGTGGGAATCGTCTATGTGGGAATCGTCTATGTGGGAATCGTCTATCTGGGAATCGTCTACCTGGGAATCGTCTATGTGGGAATCGTCTATCTGGGAATCGTCTATGTGGGAATCGTCTATCTGGGAATCGTCTATGTGGGAATCGTCTATCTGGGAATCGTCTATGTGGGAATCGTCTATCTGGGAATTCGTCTATCTGGGAATCGTCTATGTGGGAATCGTCTATCTGGGAATCGTCTATCTGGGAATTGTCTATCTGGGATGAAAGCGTTTTGTCACTGACACTATTGAAACCAATGCAAACGGCCACAGCGTTATATCATGTAGATTCTGCAGAGACGAAGTTCTCAGGAGGTCAAACGTGACTTTTTTCTGTTTCTTCAAGGACTTTGACTAAATCCTGCCTCCAAACTGAACCGCCTTGAAACATTTACGGTACAATGAAGCTGCTCTTGAGTTAATTTCAGGAATAAACTCAGCAGTTACTGAATAAGATAATAAGAAAAATACTCTAAATCTATACATGTTTTATTGTGTTCTACAGCTTCTTCCCAGGAGTATTTGGTTTATATAAAAATCCCTTCAAACTACCCGAGTTTCTTAATGTTATTTAACCATCCTATTTTTAAATGCCTCCACTTTTTAAAGGTAGATAAGCACAGTTATCGAAACACTAGAATGTGCTTCTCTACACATTCTCCCTCCAGGTTTGCGAGGTGAACCAGTTTTACATGTGATCAACTCATTGAACAGGATTTCAATGTGCATGTGGCCGAAATAGGATGTTGCTCTTGTATGTAGAAAACCGTGTTATCGATCATTTCTGGTGCGAAGAGGGAACGACGCCAAAGCTACGACATATAAAGCCACAACACGGCACAAACACACACCAAGCTGCAGAGGCCGAGTGACGGTAACAAACAAAACAGGTTAATTCAATACAATATCATCATTGATGGATCAGTAACTGTCACATCAATAAAAAAAAAAAAAAGAACCACGATGAAAAAATACAGCAGAAACAATTAGCAGGAACAAATATAACAAACAACCAAATAAACATGATTATCATACTTCTTCATTGAGAAAGAATAACGATGACGTTATGGGATGGAGGGGAAACTTCCAACGTCTCGATGACGCTCCGATCGTCTCACAGATAAAGTACATTTTTTTTTAAACTATCTGTCTATTAAAAACTACATTAAAATAATTAAAGAAGGAATTATTGTGGGGGGTTTATTTCAGAGCTCATCCAAACGGGAAAGGTTTCACAATGAAAGAGGAATTCACTCTGAATGGACTCTACTACTACTACTAGTACTACTACTACTAGTACTACTACTTGATACTGGGTACTGAGCGACAGGAGCAAAACATTAGGAAGAGGAGACGATGGCAAGAGGAGAGCAGAGGAAGGATGGAGCTAATCGATGCAGAAAACAAAGAAAGAAGGAAAATGACCAGTGAGTTTCTGTATCAAGTCAAACCAAAAGGACTTTTTTAGATGCTGAATATATAATTCAGGGGCGTAAAACTCATTTGAATCGAGGGGCAACGGTTTGATTCTCAGGGAAACGTATTGCATTCACATGAAAAAATTAAAATCGACTCAGTTTTTTGGGAATTATTGACAGAATTATGTCAGAATTATGAGATTAAATAAATTATGAAAACAAATTGGCTCTGTTTTTCTGAATTCATGAGATGTTTTCTGAAAAAAAATCTGTCCTTGTTTTTCTGAGTTTATGAGATACTATTTTATGAAAAAAATAAAAAATTGTCCTTGTTTTTCTGAGTTTATGAGATACTGTTTTCTGATTTTTTTTAAATGACTGTTTTTCTGAGTTTATGAGATGTTTTCTGAAAAAAAAAACATAAGTGTCTCATAAATTCACATTAACAGAGCCAATTTTTTTAATAATAAATGTTATCTCATAATTCTGAGATAATTATGTCATTCATTCAGCAAAACAGTTGATTTATATTTTTTCATGTGAATGCAATACGCTTCTGTAGATTTGTGATTAATTTGGGGTTTTCCCCCGACAGGAGAACTTTGTTATCCTTGCGGTGTTCATCAAACACCCCAAAAATTTAATCCAGGGTGTTATTCTGGCCAAACTGGATGCAACTAAATGACATAATCCACTGAGATATTTGGGGAAAATCCTTCAGGCTTGACAGAACAGAGAGAAGAGAGAGAGTGATGGGAACAAAAAAACTAGAAATGGAGGGATGAAAAAGGCACAGCGGACAGTTGGACATGTGTACCTCCGCCAGGTCAGAAAAGAGGACTTGACTGGCGCCTCGCCTCAAAACGTCCCAGTAACTCCGCGCCACAAACTCCTGACTGTCTTTTTTTAGCACCTGTAGGTCAAGCAGGTCCAGGGTCAGTTCAGCTCCCGGCTCAATTAGTCAACAGTTAAAACACTAAAGCATCCATAAAAGAACAGTTCTTTATTGTATAACTGCTCTCAATAATCCTTGTAATACACATAAAGCCTGTGCTCAGTCTAGGACCGACAGTGGACTGAAGATAAAATGGTTTTTATTTCCTCATAGGGACTCGTCTCGTTTTTACAGTTCCCGTCACAACCACGGAGGAAACGTCCAGATTATAAACTGCAATTCAACCCCTCTTTTCAAATGAATTCATCCCATCATTGTAAAGATAAAATGTTTTGATAAATAGGAGTGTTACGTTTCCATAAGCTCTTTGACGGCAGACCCCTGGTACTCCCAGCAACAAACACGCACAAATTGAAGAACAAAACATCATTTTGCTTCGCCCCTGAGAGGATTTCCCTCCATTAAACCTTCAGTATTATGTTACTTTAACCACTATTGTGGAAAAAAAGAAAGAAGAAGGAAAAAAAAAAAAGCCCCAGCTGGTTGAGTTGTTGTGTATTTTCCCTTAATAAAAGCTGATCACGGTGCTGAGCTCCTGACCACCCACCTCGTCTCTCTCCAGAGGAAACCGTGACCCCCGAGCTGCACAGCCACAATACACCTATCCATCACAACGAGTGTGTGTGTATGTGTCTCTGTGTGTGTGTGTGTGTGTGTGCAGCCGACAGTGTTTAAATAACTTGTACAAGTTATTTTTAACAGGACCAGATCAGGCAAGTCCACTGAAGACTGTCCTTCTACGTCAACGACAAGCGTCACATACGGCATTCAAATTAGGCAAAAATTTCAACTCAACACTTTATTTTATTTGTACTTTAATACGGAGAAAAGCTTTCACGTGGATAAATCAAGCCAAGGGACAGAGTGTCCGGCTTCAATCCAGTTCAGCAGACGAATCCAGCCGTTTTGACGTAAATGTACATTTCCATGTGTTCAGATTAGAGATTGTACGAATACGGTTCTGTCTGTCGTCTGTACTGGAGGCTTTCTCCCATGAAAGATCGACTTTCTCTTTGTGATCACACACACACACAAATGTACACAAATGTACACACACACACACACACACAAGCCCAAACAAGCAGCGTGTGTCCTAAAAAGATCTAAAACCGACAGAGTTGATTGTGTTTGTCTCACGTCGTTCTAAATCACATCACCCGCTTTTTGTCCAGAGTTCATCTCTCCTGACCCCTTCAATCTATTCTTCTTCCTATTCTGCCATTCCTCCGTTCACCCCCCCCCCCAATCAATCAGCCGGGCTGACAGATGGACCCCCGGTCCTGGTCTCTCCTCTGGGAGGGCGTCTCGCTGATGGCGGAGGATCAGGTAGATCGGGGTTCAGGTGTTTTAAACGCTGCCCTCCAGCAGCCTGACGTCATTTACATTTAAACTGGGAAAACCTTCATATTTCACCACACTGAGAAGTGGGGTTTGGAGGACATGTGTGCACAGAGCACAGCCGTCCCCGAGGGTTCTGGGACAACTCGTCCACACGTGAGATTTCAGAATGTTTTAGAGAAAATAAATCCTGTACAATGTACTTTTATACATTATTTCTAATTGATATTTTATTTATGCTTCATGTATCTAGTATATGTCCATATATAGTCAATATGTTATCATATGGCTTTTTATTCTCATGAAGAATTGTCTTTTTTACACATATGACCCCCCCACATGACGCCCCCCCCCCCCCCCACTAGAAACGTCAGCACTGCCGTGTTCTGCATGTTCCAGCTCTCTAATGACTCTATCATTATCATTATCAGTCATATTTTAATCATGTTTATCTTTTTTTTTTCCTTCTTCTTTTTTTTACTCCTTCAGGAAGCCTCCTAACACCTTTCCTAACTCCTTTAGGAAGCCTCCTAACTCCTTTAGGAAGCCTCCTAACACCTTTCCTTAACTCCTTTAGGAAGCCTCCTAACACCTTTCCTAACTCCTTTAGGAAGGCTCCTAACTCCTTTAGGAAGCCTCCTAACACCTTTCCTTAACTCCTTTAGGAAGCCTCCTAACTCCATCAGGAAGCCTCCTAACACCTTTCCTTAACTCCTTCAGGAAGCCTCCTAACACCTTTCCTTAACTCCTTTAGGAAGCCTCCTACCACCTTTCCTTAACTCCTTTAGGAAGCCTCCTAACACCTTTCCTAACTCCTTTAGGAAGCCTCCTAACACCTTTCCTTAACTCCTTTAGGAAGCCTCCTAACACCTTTCCTTAACTCCTTTAGAAAGCCTCCTAACACCTTTCCTAACTCCTTTAGGAAGCCTCCTAACACCTTTCCTTAACTCCTTTAGGAAGCCTCCTAACACCTTTCCTAACTCCTTGAGTTTATCAGACTTTAAATGTTTATCATTTAAAGTCACTATCGGGAACCCGCTCTTACGTGATGCACCTGAACGCATCACTCGAAGCAACGAAGCGGCGTCATCCCGTTCCCACATCGGGACACTTACAAAATCTTTACACCGTAATAAAGATAAATTAGTCCTGAGCTCGACGTCAAAAGTTCTCCATTTGTAATCCTGCACTTTTTTTTTTTTTTTTTTTTTAAACCAGTCGACACTATTTTTACTGTCGTAATGATATTGTTGTCATGCGCGATCCGTTTGAGTCACGTATAAGCTGCTGGTCCAATAGGAGATCGCAAAACATCCAAGATGGCGGCGGCTGCGACCGAGCTCACGGCAGTTGAGAGGAGGAAAACATGACAAAAACCTTTAATAAGCCGTCAAAAATATGTAATAATGCTGAAAAAAACATGTCATGTCGCTCGTGTCGGAGCCCGCGGCTCGTTGACGTGTCAGAAAGCAGCTTCCGACACGTTAACGAGTTCCTGGACGCATTAATCACCGCCGTCATCTCCGAGACTGCGTTTTAACTTTATTATTGTGTCAAATATATTTATGTTTTTTTGTGTCAAACACCCTTAATAATCCTTCCAAATGGGTTAAATATACTTCGAAATCCAATCCCTCAAATCAATAATGCTGAAAAAAAACATTGTTGTGGACGAGTTGTCCCCCACCTGTCCCTGAGCCTCACCTGTAATCTGAGTTAGTCGCAGTGCATTCATGTGCATTGAGAGCAGATTAGATATGGAAACGACACCAGTTTACTGGCATCAATCAGCTATAGGCTCAATCTTGTCAGTTAAAATTTTTTTTTTTTTTTTAATTATTATAAAACAGTTAAATCCCCTGATTCGTCCCCAGCATAGGAAGTGACCCGGCAGAGAGAAAACAGTCCCTCCTCCGCCCCCGTCTCGGAGGACGGGCGGAGGAGGAGCTGAGCGGTGCGGCTGTGATACATACGCTGTTCATGGGGGCAACCTGATATCCATACAGCTGCATACTCTAACAAGCAGGGAGACATGGGGGAGAGAAAGCAGAGCGTGCAGTCAGAGGGGAGGGGGAGAGAAGGGAAAAGACATGTTAGTGCATGCCAGGAGAGTGGACGTGTCCTTTTCAACGCCTCTGTGATTACACTTCACAAAACTACACTTTGCTCTGCTTTTGTCCGCTGACACTTAATGTCAACCGATTTTAACGGTTCATTAAAGTCAAGTTGTGTGAATAAAGGCCTCCGTTAGAGGTTTACTGGTTTTCGTAACACGCTAGTAATGTGATAAAGGTCTTTAGAAATCAAAGATTTCCATCGTGCAATGTGTGCAAATGATTGAGCAGATGGACAATATTAGGGAACAATAATGACTTATGGACAATCAGAGGGAAAGAAAAAAGTGCTGCTTGTGTTAGAATGTGTTTCTTTCAATAACCACAAGCATAACACCTCTCCTGCAAATCACTAATATAATGACATAAACACTGATATCTGTGTTTCCCCCATTACAACTGAGGCCCCATTTCCACGACAACGACTACGAGTGTATCTTGTAAAACTTTCTTCCCTGTTGTTGGGGTTCGTTTTCACGACACCAGTGTGCAGATGCACAGTATCTAAAGCGTTTTTATTCCGACCCACAAGGTGGAAAGTTTCTTTCACGGCCGCTCATCCCTCCTGCAGAGACTGACGGAGGCTGTCGAGCCTGTTACGGCGCATGCGCAGCTCTCCCCCCTCCCTTCCCCTTCCATCCCTCGTAAACAAACATGGCGACCCCGTAGTGGTTTGACTCGCGGTCAGAATTCTAGTTTTATCCTCCATGTCAGTAGTTTAATAGTTGAGACTCACCCCTGAGAGTATCTGATACGTCATCAGTCCACTACGATGTCGGCTTCTCTCCATTTCCTTCGTGTTAATAGCGTTTTCTTCTCTGCACACGTCTGTGTGGTTTCATTACAGAATCAAGCAACAGCGCCCTCCTATGGCCAGGCAGACTAACTACCTCGTCTCTCTGCCCGCTGCTGCAGTGTAAACACACCCTTTTATTTTTAACGGATCAGGTGTCTCACGTGAAACGTTGCCATGGAAACAGGGACTCTATGAGACTATTTAAGCGCAGAACCCGTAAAGCAACCGACATTCTGCATGTCTGCTGGAATATTGAACAATCTTGGTTGTAATTTCTGCATCTCATTATACGACCTTATTTTATGACCTCTGCCTAAAGTGTTGTGAGACAAATCCTGTTTACACTCGGTTGTAAGATATAAATCAAGACATATGTGCAATTTTGATTAGTTTGACACTTTTCCCGTGACTTTTATTATAAACAAATGGAATTTTATAGTAATTTTAATGTTAGATTAGTTTATTACATATGTTTGATTAAATACATAAAAACTGACCGCTGAAATATTCTTAAAAACAATCTGTGGCATTGAATTTTCTTTTTTTTGGCTTAAATTTCCAATAAAGAGTTAGTGTGAATAGTTTTCACAACTGATAATAAGATTCAAATCATTAATAGTTTACATGTTAAAACAACAGCAGTTAGATGTCATTGATAAAGAAATTCTCACACAACTTGGCTCCTTCTTAAACTTTTCATAAAATATCCGGGAGCTCAGTGTGTAAAGACGAACCAAAATGTGTATTTAAGTTTCACTGCTAATTTTACTACTACGATACTGAAACTGTACTCAGCTACAATATAAAGCAAATTAATAAACTCCTCTTTCCGAAAAACATATGGGCTAAAATGAATTAATGAATTAATTTGAATATTATTTCAAGTTATGGACTGAATGTCGCACTGCGGTAAAGCAAAGTTCAACGTGTCGTTTCCAAACGTGAATCACAACAGTGGTGAAAAAGACTCATTATCTGAGTGTCCCAGTATCAGACGTACACGTCAGGGGGAAACTGCGACAGTAGAAACAGAGGAGATACCACACGGTCAAAAAACTGTTTCTATTGGGGGACATGCACTTAAAAAGCCAGTTACATGAAATGTTTAGTTACTCCCGCTTTAAATGCGGACGACAATTAGCTGGATAATGACGAGTCGTCGTTCGCTTCATACACCCTCCAGGAAGTTCAAACAAAAATAAAAGGTGTTGTTGCACTTTAAACTGGTGGACGATAAACTCTGTGACAGCTTTTGTGGTTTTTGTGTAAACGCAAGACAACTTTGTCTGACTTTGTGTAGATTAAATAATCTTATATCTGTATTTTTACACTCTATGTATAGCTGTGTACAATTGCTATTTCCAAATAAAAATTTTTTTTATATATATATTAAAAAAAAGGCATTTTAAAAGGAAATCTTTCACAGGAATGTTTTTTTTTTGGCTCTCTCTCTCGTAAAAATGGATAAAATCAGGATATTATATGTGAAATTCACCGCACTGATGAACGCAGGAAAAATAACAGTCCTTATACAATAATAAATAATAGTATATTATAAAATATTATCTATTGTTTTTCTTTTCACTTTGATTAGAAAAAAAAAGGGAAATAAAATAAATAAATAAATAACAGTTTTACTCCACGTGATGTAATTGACCCCCGGCAGCCATACAGTCACACGTCCTCATCCCGTCTTACCAACTGCGCCGACTTCTCCGCATCTCCTTTCCTCCCTTTCTTCTCGTTTTTCTTGCGGAAAATCTCCTGAAGCTGTGAGGAAAAAGAAAACATGACAGTACATCAGTACAGACACCCGCTGGGCTAACACCAGACAGTGGTCTAAGCTAACACCCAGACCTGGTCTAAGCTAACACCAGACCTTGGTCTAAGCTAACACCAGACCGTGGTCTAAGCTAACACCAGACCGTGGTCTAAGCTAACACCAGACCTTGGTCTAAGCTAACACCAGACCGTGGTCTAAGCTAACACCAGACCGTGGTCTAAGCTAACACCAGACCATGGTCTAAGCTAACACCCAGACCTGGTCTAAGCTAACACCAGACCGTGGTCTAAGCTAACACCAGACCGTGGTCTAAGCTAACACAAGACTGTGGTCTAAGCTAACACCAGACCGTGGTCCAAGCTAACACCAGACCGTGGTCCAAGCTAACACCAGACCGTGGTCCAAGCTAACACCAGACCGTGGTCCAAGCTAACACCAGACCGTGGTCTAAGCTAACACCCAGACCTGGTCTAAGCTAACACCAGACCTGGTCTATGCTAACACCAGACCGTGGTCTAAGCTAACACCAGACCGTGGTCTAAGCTAACACCCAGACCTGGTCTAAGCTAACACCAGACCGTGGTCTAAGCTAACACCAGACCGTGGTCTAAGCTAACACCCAGACCTGGTCTATGCTAACACCAGACCGTGGTCTAAGCTAACACCAGACCGTGGTCTAAGCTAACACCAGACCGTGGTCTAAGCTAACACCCAGACCTGGTCTAAGCTAACACCAGACCGTGGTCCAAGCTAACACCAGACCGTGGTCTAAG
This sequence comes from Blennius ocellaris, assembly GCF_963422515.1. NCBI lineage: Eukaryota > Metazoa > Chordata > Actinopteri > Blenniiformes > Blenniidae > Blennius > Blennius ocellaris. Next base: position 2,278,640 of record NC_137652.1, on the reverse strand, counting down.
CTAACACCCAGACCTGGTCTAAGCTAACACCAGACCTGGTCTATGCTAACACCAGACCGTGGTCTAAGCTAACACCAGACCGTGGTCTAAGCTAACACCAGACCGTTGGCTAAGCTAACACCAGACCTTGGTCTAAGCTAACACCAGATCTGGTCTAAGCTAACACCAGACCGTGGTCTAAGCTAACACCAGACCGTGGTCTAAGCTAACACCAGACCGTGGTCTAAGCTAACACCAGACCGTGGTCTAAGCTAACACCAGACCGTGGTCCAAGCTAACACCAGACCGTGGTCTAAGCTAACACCCAGACCTGGTCTAAGCTAACACCAGACCGTGGTCTAAGCTACTCACCACCATGAACTCCCTCTTGTCCACCATCTGGTTCCCGTCGGCGTCAAACATGTTGAAGGCGATCTTGAAGCCGGCGTGAGGCTCTGCAGGACAGACAGGAGGACGGGACGCAGCGTGAGCCTGACAGTGGGTGTGGCAGTGGGCGTGGTAGTGGGCGTGGCAGTGGGCGTGGCAGTGGGTGTTCAGGCGCACTGATTGGTGAAGGCAGTTTTCAATCCATGTAGGAAACCGTTAAGTGACACTCCTCTTTGTTCTTTTTATTACTCTACACCGTTTCACACCTATTTGCCATATAATCATTCAAAGGAGTGAATTTGCCAGAATTAAGACAAATCTTTGAGTTTTATCATTTTCAGTTTATATGAAGAAAATCTACTTTCCCTCATGAGGACACGGGTGTTATTCCATATGAAGCACAAAACCTGCTGCAGTCGTACTTCAAAGGAAGAACGAGGGTAAGATGAGGAAACATAACTACATTTTAAATATTTTAATACATGTTTTAGTTAATAATTAGGCCATTTATTTGTGTCTGTCAAATGTGACAGAATAAACCTTCACCAGTTTTCTGATTTTGTGATAAAAAAAACAAAACAATTCTACTTCATGCCATTCTGCTGCAGCAAATAATATAGAAATGACAGATTCCTGGTCCTCGAGGGGAAAACCTCCACATCTGACAGCCGGTCGACACAAATTCCTCACGTATGTGAGGAAGAGCAGAGACGTTTTCTATACGACGCTCTCAGGAAGAGAGACGCCGTCTCTCCGGCTGCTTCCCTTTCAAATCAAATCCCTGCAACTTGCAGAAGAAACCTGGCAATTTTTACTTATTCATTTATTTATTTTCTATTTAAATCCAGGTCCTGCACACTGAAGGTCAAGACTCCACCAGGTGGGAGGGGGGGAAGAAAATAAAAGGGACACAATGTAAACAAGAGAAACCTAATTTTATTGTATTTGTAATAAATGGATCGACTATATGAGACCAGATTCTCTCTGAACTGTTCCGGACTAAGCTGCTCCACTTCTGTAAATACTTCAGGTGTCATGCTGTGATAACTTTGGTGGTTTTTGTGTATCAGCACAACAACTTTGTCTAACTTAGTGTCGACGGAGGGTCAATGAGGCGCTGGAGTGAGTTAAAAAAGAGGAAATAAGGCTTTATCTGTATTTCTACACTAAATTTGTTACCGTGTACAATTAGTATTTCCAAACAAAAAAAAACAAACAAACAAAAAAAAAAAAAATATATATATTTTAAAAAGTCATTTTAAAAGGAAATCTGTCACAGGAATGTTTTTTTTTTGTCTCTCTCTCGTTAAAATCAATAAAATCAGGATATTATATGTGAAATTCACCGCACTAATGAACGCAGGAAAAATATAAGTCCTTGTACAATCTTTTTAAAAATAGAATGTAAATAAAGGGAAACTGAGTGAAACTTGCAGTTAAAATGTGATAAAAAAATAAAAGTGGAAGTGAAGACTTGAGTGACTCACTGGTCAGGATGCAAAGCAGGAACAGGTACTCTGTGTAGGAGATGATGCCTGGTGGAGACACACACACACACACACACACACACACACACACACACACACACACACACACACACACACACACACACAGTGTTTACAGATGTTCAAAGGCCCTGGGCCTCCCGAGCTTCACGCTGACACGCATAATCCCTCCTTTCATGAAGATAACATCTTAAAATGTGTCTTCTTCTCCGAGCCGTTCGGCCACACAGAGTGTCCACCGCGTGTGTGTGTGTGTGTGTGTGTGTATGTGTGTGTGTGTGTGTGTATGTGTGTGTGTGTGTGTGTTTGGATAAGCAAGTGAAAAATGTTTGAGGAGGTGATCCCTGCTTGCCTCTGGCACATCCAGTTGGATCTTTGTGTTTCCCCCTCCTCTCTCTCTCTCTCTCTCTCTGATGCTTCAGATAGTTCAGGGTGACTCGTCTGAGTGTTTCGGGACGCTGCTCTTCCATTGGTCCGTACGGCCGACGGAGTGCAGGTGAAGGTGAACGCGACACCTGACGCTTCGGCGCTTTGTGTGGAGGAGCTGGTTTGGAACTGTGACTTCCTGTTTATTCTCTCGCGCTGCAAGGCGCTGTGCTCTCGTTCCTCCATTAGCCTCCACACGTTGGTGTGATCAACTGAACTACACAGAGTTTGATTGATGTTAATCCATCGGATGGCGATTATTACAAACTACATGACCTTAAACGTTGTTTAAATAATGGTTGAAATTAGAAATGTCAAAAAAAAGCTAAAAAACATTTGAAAGCCTAGAAAATCAAGCCGTTTGATGAAAAAAAAAAAAAAATCAGTCCTGATAAGAGTTTGGTGACGAACAATGACATCAAACCAAAGTCTGTCCATACTTGTCTGCAACTTGTATAAATGTCTATATTTACATTACAAAAAGTTGACTTGATAATATTGTTTTGTTGTTTTTGCCATCAACAATATAGTCATCGACTGTTACTACTATATTTACTTTCATTCTTATATATTTATATTTCCGTCTCAATAGTTGTATGATTTTAATCATGATTTCATGTTTCTTTCTTTCCCTGTTTTAATTCTAATGTATAATTGTTTTCAGCATTTTGTTCACGTTTTGAGCGACAGATAGTGTTTATTGTCCGTCTGTCAAATTAACTGCTTACTAAAGAGGAACACAGCGACAAATCGACATTGTCAGCAGTTTATAGTTGTGATGGTAACGTTCAGCAATGCTGAAACGACGAGCAACTTGTAAAACACAATACTTTCCCTCTCTGGGACTCAGACGAGGAGTTTCGTGGCGTAACAACGGTCCTAAGTGCTCCACTATTCTCTAATCAGCACCGTGATCTGACTCAGGGTCAGTTTAGTTTGAGGCAGAGTGCCGAGCATTCCTCCGTCTGACGCTCTCTCTCTCTTCTCAGAAGTTCCACTCCATTCAGGGGATTTCTCCCCGTCGTTCGCTCACCGTGGCACGAAGAGCCGAGTGCGTCCCGACATCGTCCCGACATCGTCACGACATCGTCACGACATCGTCACGACATCGTCACGACATCGTCACGACATGTCGTTACGACATCGTCACAACGTCGTCACGACATGTCGGGATGATGTGGTGACGATGTCGTCATGATGTGGTGATGACATCATCACGACATCATCGCGACATGTCATGACGACGTTGTGACGACATGTCGTCACGACATGTGGTGACGACGTTGTGACGATGTCACGATGACGACATGTTGTGACGATGTTGGGACGATGTCATGACGATGTGATGACGACGTTGTGACGATGTCGTGACGATGTCGTGACGATGTCGTGACGATGTCACGATATCACGATGTCACGATGACGACATATTGTGACGATGTCGGGACGATGTTGTGACGATGTGGTGACGACGTCGTGACGACATCACAATGTCACGATGTCACGATGATGACATGTCGTCCCGACATGTCGGGACGCGCTCGGCTCTTCGTGCCACGGTGAGCGAACGACGGGGAAATCCCATGAATGGAGTGGAACTTCTGAGAAGAGAGAGAGCGTCAGACGGAGGAATGCTCGGCGCTGCCCGATGAGCACAATGGCACGAGGAGAGAAGGAGGAGAGGAGGAGGAGAGGAGAAGAGGAGGAGAGGAGGAGGAGAGGAGAGAGAGGAGGAGAAGAGGAGGAGAAGAAAGATGTACTGGCAGTGAGGAGGAGCAGCAGGACACTAATGTCCAGATCAGCGACACACAAACTGATTCTGGTATCATAAAATGAACCGACAGCAAAAAGCCTCCTGCTGCAGCTCAGTGTCAAACAAACAAACAAACAAACAAACAAACAAACAAACAAAGTCCCTGAAAAGAGGCTTTTGCTCCTCGTTCCTTTCAAACATTACATGAAAATATCACTCATTATTTACCGTGAGATTGAAACATGTAACATTTGTCCTTCAGACCTTCTAATCAATTTATTCTGATGAAAATGAAACGATCATCCAGTCTGTAAGTGTGCATTTATGTGTCTTCCTCCCAGTGTGTGTGTGTGTGTGTGTGTGTGTGTGTGTGTGTGTGTGTGTGTGTGTGTGTGTGTGTGTGTGTGTGTGTGTGTGTGTGTGTGTGTGTCACACTCACTCACCTCGTTCTCTGAGGTTGCGGAACAGTTTGGACGACCCCCTCCACACGGGGGGAGTGTCTGACAGGATCTTCTCCAGCTCCTGACGCACAACAAACACAAAGCGTCAGTGAAGCTGCATCGCGGTTTTTCTGTTTATGAGGGAAGAAAAATAATTATTAAGAGTTTTATGTTGGGGTTTTTTTTGGCCGCCTTCTATTGGCACATTATGAATAAAAAATTAAATCTCAACAATTACACCAATTCACTACGCAAATATAGAAAAACACTGAAGTTTCCGTGCCGCGGTGCAACACGTAGCAGAGCCACAGTTCAAACAGTTAAAAGTGATGTCTTCAAATAGAAAGCTGGGAGTTACGTGATGCACCTGAACGCATCACGCGTGTAGCTTTGGCACAGAGCTTCTCCTCAGCGTTAAATGGAGGTATTACTTGTGTTGCTACCTGGACTAGCCAGCGAGCTACAAATGTTTCTGTGGATCTTCCAGCCTGGATCTTTGTGTTTAGCTCCAGCAGGAGACCTCTCCAAGATGGCGGCGCCGTGAGGCATCTAGTGTTTTATATCTATACGTTCACCCGTACAAATCCATACATTCGACCGCAGGGTTCAAAACGTGTGGAGAAAAAAAAAAAGTAGCGGCTTGTAGTCCAGAGACTACGGTTCTATAAATACCATTAAACTGCTCAACGTCACTGACAATAACATTATTAACATTGCATGTAGAAGTCATGCTTCTACATCAAGGAGCTGCTCAGCAGATGTAAAAATAATAATTCAGCTCTGCACGCAGCCTGAAACAGATGTGACATGCTCCAGATGTGTGACTGCGACCTGGAGAGAGAGAGGGAGGGAGGGAGGGAGGGAGAGAGAGAGGGAGAGGGAGAGAGAGAGAGAGGGAGGGAGAGAGAGGGAGAGAGAGACGGAGGGAGAGAGAGAGGGAGAGAGAGAGAGAGGGAGGGACAGAGAGGGAGAGGGAGGGAGAGAGAGAGGGAGGGAGAGAGAGAGCGAGAGAGGGGGAGAGAGAGAGAGTGAGAGAGGGGGAGATAGAGAGAGAGACAGAGAGAGAGAGAGACAGAGACAGAGACAGAGAGAGAGAGAGAGAGAGAGAGAGAGAGAGAGAGACAGAGAGAGAGAGAGAGAGAGAGAGAGAGAGAGAGTCTCCCACCTGTTTGGTCAGGGACCTCCAGGGCCTCTTGTCTGCCAGGGAAAGACACAAAAGAAGAGTTTGGGTGGCCTGATAGCATCTGTATGATCTGGAAATGGGTCTCAATGTGCCAGGTACAGTCACAACACACACACACACACACACACACTGTATACACACTGTCATCATCACAGGCCCATTCGTACCATCTAAAGTACCCGGCGCTCGTCTTTGTAGTGCGGAATGTCCCTGTAAAAGCACATACTACTTTTGTTCTGTTTTATACAACAAGGTTCATCTAATTCAACTTCAAAGGGGGCATTAGAGGACGCCGGCTGCTGAGAGGGTATGTGAGGCTGTATCGCATGTCAGCGAGCCAAGGCCACATGTAAACACACACACACACACACGCACACACACACACACACACACACACACACACACACACACACACACACACACACACACACACACACACACACACACACACACACACACACACACACACACACAGGTGCACTGTTTGCACGCAATTCAATCAAACACTCCATAGAGAGAGAAATTGTAGTTTTTTTTGGGGGGGGGGTTTGTGAAGAATTTCTAGCCCTGGGGGGTCACAGAGGAAAAAATGAAAGATTGTCCAGTGTAGATATTAGTGGGATCAGAGAGACGGGTGCATGTGAACACATGGAGTGTGTGTGTGAGTGTGTGTGTGTGTGTGAGTGACTAACATTAACCACAGACTAAACAAAAGCTGTAAAGCCATCTGCTTTGAGGCTGGCTGGCCGGGGCTAATCTGTTACGACTGGCAGCAGGCTGACACAATCTGCAAAGATGTGTTTAAACCAAAGATCTGAAACTTGGCGCTGACGTCCACGTTGGGAAATCAGAGGTGGAGGCACATGAAACACGGCGAGGTTCGGTTTGGCGGACCAATTAATCTTTAACCTTCAAACCACAATTAGCGGGGGGGAAAAAAATAGAAATAACAACAGTGTACTGACATTAAAGAGCAATGAGAAGCATGTGACTTCAGCTGAAAGTATAAGAATGAATCAGGGAGACGAACAAGTTCTGTGGAGGGTTCAGGCTGTACAAAACTACTGCTGCGCTTCAGACACTGTGAAGTGTCTCACTGTTATATTTACATACATATATACATATATACATACATATATACATATACACACACACATATATATATGTGTGTGTGTGTGTGTGTGTGTGTGTATATATATATATACACACACACACATTTTTATTTTATTTATATATATATATATATATATATATATATATACACATTTGTATTTTATTTTTTTATATATACAAATATTTATTTTATTTATATATATATATAAATTGTTATTTTATTGTATGTATATATATATATATATATATTTGTATGTATGTGTGTGTGTGTGTGTGTGTGTGTGTGTGTGTGTGTGTGTGTGTGTGTGTGTGTGTGTGTGTGTGTGTGTGTGTGTGTGTGTGTGTGTTCATAAATATGTCTGGGTCTAATTAAACATAGATTATCTATTTTTGTATAACTACAATTTCCACAATATATTATTTAATTATCTATTAACATCAAGTAATAATAAACATATTTTGGGTATGCGTGTGTGTGTGCGTGCGTGTGTGTATGAACATTTGAAAATGTATGTATATAAACTGCATTCCATGCAACATCCCAGTCATTTCCTAAAGTGGTGATATTTGCCTTCACATTCTGACTGTTGAAGATTATATATGTAAAGACGGATCAGGCCAAAAAAAAAAAAGAAAAGCGCTTGACTTGCATTAAAAGTTCTTCCAGTTCTATCAAACATCAGAACCACACCACAGGGACACTGGCACTCACTCCTGGGCTCGCTCATGGTCACCGACTCGATGAAGTTGTGCGGCGTCATGTACAGCTGGCCTTCGTACTCCACCGAGCTGAAGGTGCGGAAGCGATACTCGTGGGAAGACATGTACACGTCTCCGTCCTCGAAGTCAAACGCTCGAGCCTGAGGAGAGACAGCAAGACAAGACAAAGCCACCCGTTGAGACAAAGGGACAGTTTGGGAGGAACAAGTGATCAGAAAACAATTAGAAAAATCCTTTAATAACGTCGTCCGAAGGAAGAATTATCCATAAATATCAAACCAGGGAACCAGATTCAACCAGGTTAGAGGATCACTCTACTAGAATCATAATGAATGTTGATTAACGCGTATAAAGTGTATAAAGCACTTAACAACCAATGTGAGAAGAGTAGATGTGTTTCTGTCCGCTTCTATTCACATATTTAGAAAATGTTCTAGAAAAATATATTACAGCAGAATAAACACCAGGAATATCAAGAACATGATCATTTCTAGTAGTCGTAACAAAAACTCAACAGAATTAGTAGCATTGTAGTAATAGTAATAGCAATAGCAGTATATAAATACTAATGGGAATTCAATTCAATTCAACTTTATTTATAAAACACCAAATACAACACAGTCATTTCCAGGTGAAAAGAGAAAAACCCAACATCTACATGAGCAGCAGGTTTATTTGGGACTGTGGAAAGGAATATATATATACACACACACACACACACACACACACACACACACACACACACACACACACACACACACACACACACACACACACATATATGTATACATACACTTTATATATATTATATATATATAAAGTGTAATTGTTGGTGACTCATAAACTGTTTAAATACTTGTACAGCTATAATATGATATGATGTGTATACATGTGTATTTATAATATATTGTGTATACTTGTATAAATGAAATGTATTATTATGTTTTTCACTTTATATATGAAATATATAAGTTCAGAGTCTTGTGGTTTTGCTCCATCTTGTATTTTGATTCATTAACAGGGTTTAGGTGAAACAAGAGTTTAACTTCAGCCTGAAAACTTTCCTGTTTGTCAAATTGTCAAATCTGTGGAGGAAAACTAGATTTTGCTTCTTTTATTTTGTTGAACACTGACCGGAGGAGGAATAATAATAATAATAATAATAATAATAATAATAATAATAATAATAATAATAATAATAATAAATAAATCTAAAAGATCAGCGCTGGATGTCAAAAAGACCCGTGTCTCATTAAAAGCAGAGAATCTCCCGGCGGCTGATTAACTTTGCGGCGGTTTGAGAGCAGATGTGACAGATGTGACAGATGTGCGTGCAGATGGAGCGTCTCAGGCGGAGGAGCTCAACCCGGCGAGCCTCTTCTCTTCTTTTGAACTCGTGGAACGAGGAGATCCATCTATTCTCGGCATCGACTCTCCATTTAGCTCCCCGACTTATAAATAGAGTCGCCACCTCTGGAGCGCGAGAGCAGGAAGACCGAGGGAGGCCTGAACGCACCACTCACTCACCCTGTCACCACTCTCTCTCTCTCTCTCTCTCCCTCTCTGTCTCTCCCTCTCTCTCTCCCATTCTCTCTCTCTCTCTCTCACTCGCTATTTTCTCCCTCTCTCTCTCTCTCTCTATTGCTCCCTCTCTCTCTTTCTCCCTCCCTCTCTCTTTCTCCCTCCCTCTCTCTCAGATTGAGAGAGAGAGAGAGAGAGAGAGAGAGAGAGAGAGAGAGAGCGAGAGAGAGAGAACTTGCTGCACCAAACGGCGGCTCGATTAATCGGATTTTAAACGTGATGAAGTTTTTGGCTCCAGGCGATCTCAACATTCATATAATTGAGGAAAAAGTAATTTAAAAATTATGTGGCGTTTCCTTTACTAGAGCGCCACTCAGGCCTTTCCGGTGCAGCCGGTCAGACAGGAAGTGACGACACGTTTGACCCGAACGCGCAGGCGCTAGCTACTTAGCGGTAAGTTACTACTTTTAAATTTGCCGAAAAAGTTATAAATGTACGGTTTCCTCTGCTCGCTGTTGTTGAACCTGCCGTAAACTAACATATATCGATGATGATGATGACGACGTGTTTCACCAGTGGTTTAGCTTCCGTCATTTTAAAGCTAAGTAATGCTAACGGTGGCTACTAGCATCACTTAGCTTAGCTTTCTCACAGGACGGGCAAAATGTCAACATTTAATGTAAATCAACGTTATTCATTACTGGAGGTTGTATTAGTATCTGAAGTTAATTATTTATTGTTTTAAGAAGATTGAGTGCAGTACAACAGCTTATTTTTTACTACTACATTACAAGATATGTTTATAAATTCAACAGGAAGGTTTTTTTTATTTTACACATGTTTAATAAATGCTGTTCCAAAATCAAGAACATGATTTTGTAAATAATCGTGATTATGATATGTTTTTCCATAATCGAGCAGCCCTATTGCAGTTTTGTGGCGTTGTGACGTCACACGTCCACAAGCGTCTCTGCAGCCTGGTCTGGTCCCTTGTGACTGCGCTGCAGATGCTCCAGGTGTTTTCCCTTCAGGCGGCTTCGTGTTTTTCCCTCCACAGCTGCACCTCTCTCGCCCTCGCCCCATTCCCCAGCTCAACTATGTCTTCCTCTCCCTTAAACTCTCCCCGTTCCTTCCTGATCATAGGCTTTAAGTTCTTCCAGCGCAGTTAAATTACAGTACAATGCAGCCAGCGGAGGTCCGAGCAGAGGGAAAACCTGTTCTCCAAACACAAAGTGCGGCGGCTTGTTTTTCCCAGGTCCTTCTCTTAATTACTGGGCATCCGACACTTTCACCGGGGAAGTAGCCATTTTCTCAGCTCGGCTGCTTTAACGGCTCCCTTAAAGGGAAAATCCACCAGTTTTAAACTTCAAAGCCGGTTTGCAGGTGGTGAGAAATACAAGTGGAATATTTGTGGCTGCAGCTGAACCAAAAGGTGCCTGGAGTGTTGTTCTGTAGGGACGTGTGTCCTGAAGGGCTGCCGTCCTGTTCTGGAGGCTTCAACACACCTGACTGAGAAAAACAAAACTCTTTAATAACGTTTGCATTCCAGTGTGTAAAACCTGCAGCAGGACAGGGGCCTTCCAGCTCGACTCCGGTGTGTGAAATGACACACAAATACATGTCACCGCACTCAAATTAGGCGACATATCTTATTCATTCATCTTCTTTTGTCCAACGTAGGTTTGCAGGGTGTTGGGGGGCCGATCCCAGCAGACAGTGAAGGAAAGTGGAACACAAGCTGTGCAGGTCTCCAGGCCAACGTTCTAACCTGCAGGTTCTCCCGTTATTATTGGTGCCGTCTCGTACCGGCGTCCGATTAAATTGTGGCTGAAGGAATTTTGCGGGTTTGAATGTTTCAGCTAATGGATTCCAGACCCAACAGAACCAATAGATTAAGACTGGCGGGATCAAAATAACATAAAGACATTTAAAAAGGATGGTCTTGATAAACATTCATGTCCAGTCTGTCATGAATGTCATCTTGTACAAAACAGTGAAAGATTAATAACAGCCAGTGGCGTCCCACCAGGGCCTTCAAGGCTTCTCTGCAGGCCGAAGAAGAAAAAAAAGATGTGAATCACAGACTGATGTTAATCATATTTTGTCCATAAATATTTATCAAATAATTCCAAATGGTCTGTCTGCTTCTCCTCATCGTTTCTCCCCGGCTGCTGCTGCTTCCAGACGCCGACTTCCTCATTGAAGCTTTGAACCAATCACATTTCAGCATGACCTGTTGCCGGGTAAAGAAATCTGCCTGAGACCTTCACTTTCAGTTCTGCAGGCGTCTGCAGTGTAAAACTAGTGTCGTCACGCTGCTGCTTCAACCAATCAGATCTTGATATTTGGCTTCTAGAAGGCCTAGTGTGACGTCGGCGTATTCAAGCCCTCTGATTGGCTGGTCAGAGAATTCACTCTCCAGCGCTAGCTAGCTGCATCTGTAGCGAGCTGCACCAACAAAAATATAGTTGTGTTTATTTAATAGTGGTTTTATCAACCTGCAATGACTGAAGGAGAAGATAAAGACGTTTGGTTGCAGATTTTTTATCAAAACTATTTTCAAGACGAATTTTTCCTGGAGGTCATTGAACGCACTGCGGGAATTTACGAGCGCTCACTACAAACTCCATGGCAGGATTCAGGATTATATTATTTACCATTTTATTATTTTCACGACCAGGAAACGCTGACGTTCGTCTCCTTCCTCGACCCCCAGAAGCTTCTGGAAAAGCAGCAGCTTCTTTATGCAGCTGAAGCAGGAGAAGAGACGAGAACTTGATCTATTCTGGCGACACGAGTATCTATCTGTGATGCAAAGGCTCTTTATACTGCATTTCTGCAGTAACGTGGTTTTTGTAACTCGTCATTGAGGGTTGGATTGACTCAGACCAGCAGTAGTGAAGGCCTGGCTCTGAAATGTACTGGAAACAACAAACAAGAATAAATAAAGCTGACAGGTTTGCTATGTTCTTTTCTTTCAAGTTCATGGTTTTTTTTCTTTTGGGACAAGAGTCACATTTTTTACAATCAATTCTAAATGTTTTCATCACTTCATACCAGCCTTCTTTTTTTTTTTTTTTTTAAGTTTTTTCTATTGCTGCAGTTGTTCTTTGCTCACTTCCTTGGAACTTCCTGCATTTTTAATACGTCTCTTTCTCAGTCGTATCTCGTTTCTAATTTCCCTTCGTTGGGTCATCTGACAGTTTTTTTTGTAAATATTCTAGCTTCCCTCCTCGTAAACTGACCAACTTAACCAACAGGAAACGTTGCAATGATTTCCACAGAGGTTTATTGTAACACAACCACATCGTCTGCCGCCTCCTGCTTTGTGCTTCAGGAACAGGAACAGTCGGGTCACGATGTCAGGAAGTCAGAAACACAACTGCATGCATGGATGAAGTTGACTTTCTTACTGACGTTCTGTTTTCTGCACGAAATCGATGTTCTCGCCAAATTTATGAGATTCAAGTTACATAATTTCACCTTCAAAAGAGCTGCTTCTTTTTTTTTTTATAGCCATTTTGCATCCCTTTGTGTTCATTTTGCATCACTTTTTGAGGTCACATTATAGTTGGAATTATAAAAAGCTTTGGGCTTTTATACCAGCAAGTTATTGTGACTCATTTTCTCCCCTGTTTTTTTGTGCTTCTGACTTTCGGACTTATCTGCTGTTATATAATGTTGTAATGTTGTTCTGCACCTCTGTAGGAATGCCCGAATTTGCAATACCTTGAAGTTTTGTTTCGTCCCTTTGAAGTGGTTTTGTGTCACTTCGTGCCAACCAGATCCTGTCTGGGTACTGGGTAATGGGTACTGGGTACTGGGTACTGGGTAATCCATGGAGGAATAAAATAAAACCATAAACAGTATGATGTAGTGTTCTGACCCACTTTGCTTTGTTATGCCTTCATGCATTTTACTTCCACGTGTCCTTTATGGGCCCTGGGAGGGACAGCCGTGCGGACGTGAGGGACAGTCCCAGGGACAGCCGGCCGTCACTTCAGCACCAGCCCCGGCGGAGAGCGCCTCTCCGCTCCTCCCGTACTGCGCCTGCGCAGTGCGCGCTCACGTCGCCCTGCAGCCAGACGGTGAGCCACAGTTTCCAGTGGGGAAGGAGTGGACGGAGGGACGCACTTTACCCGCCCGGGGGGAAGAAAACATTCACAAAAGCTGCCATGGCGACATGGAGCAGACTGGGCCCAACCGAGGAAAAGATTAAATTAAATAAAACCATCTTTTCCCACAGTGGCTTCCACTGGACGGACCTCTACATTGACACCCCCCCCCACCCCCTCCACTGTGTCAACAATAACACCCCCCTCCCCTCCTCCCTACCTTCTCCTTGGCCTCCACGGTGGGTATGGACGGCAGCAGTCCGTTGATGCTGTGCCTCCTCATCATCCTCATCCTCACTGCGCCGCCCGCCGCGTCCCGGTGGAGGTAAAGCGCCGCGGCGGCGGCGGCGGTTCCCCCCGCGGCCACGCACAGCCGGACAGCCGTCCACCCCCGAGCCCGTCCCCCGCCGCCCGGCCAGAGGCCGAGCCTCCCGGCCAGCGCTGCCACTCTGCGGAAAACAGCCATTCCTGCTGCCGCTGTGATGATAACTTTACCGTGGCAGCGGCGAACTCTCGCGTTTCCACGGAGTTCTCGCGAGATTTGGCGAAGCGGAGCGCAGAGTCCCGCAGCTGGAACTCCTAATGTAGATGCATCAAATATTTCACTTCAAAAACAAATGTAAAGAAAAGGGACTATATTGGCTATTTCTATCCTCTTATAAATAGTCACAATACAGCAAAGAAGGAAGTTTTTTTTGTTTAAAGTTGGCAAAATATTTCAATTACAAGGACAGATGAACGGTGATATTAGGAAGAGAGCTTTTTTCCCCGTGTGCTCAAACTAGTTTATTGTTATTCAAATAATTGTTTCACAAATGCCAAGCCAAGCACACCCCGAAACTGAGGTGTAACCCAGGCGACAGTAACACAACACAGACCCAGTTGAGAGATCAGTGATTATTGAGCCAGACCCATCAACTTCACCCAGAGTGAAGAAATCTGAGCTTTTAAAGACATATTGTCAAAGTCAGTTTGGGAAAAAACATGCATGTTGAAGGCTGCAAAAACAAAATCCTGTGCCTTGAAGAGAACTCTGCATTCGCCAACAGTAGCCTGAGGGGAAACACCACTTGGGTTTCACATCCGTATTTCTGCCAAACGAATCAAAATAGTCAAGTCATTTGTTTTATATTTGGGTAAAATACAAAGACAAAAAAGCTGCATAACTTTTAGACATATTCCTGTAGCCTGTGTGTATATCTGACGTTACCAGCCTCCACCCTGTGTGTCAGGGTGGAGGCTGGTAACGTCAGGGTGGAGGCTGGTAAACTGAGGGTGGAGGCTGGTAAAGTCAGGGTGGAGGCTGGCATACTGAGGGTGGAGGCTGGTAACGACAGGGTGGAGGCTGGTAACGTCAGGGTGGAGGCTGGTAAGCTGAGGGTGGAGGCTGGTAAAGTCAGGGTGGAGGCTGGTAAACTGAGGGTGGAGGCTGGTAAACTGAGGGTGGAGGCTGGGGCCTCCATGGCTTTTCTCTTTGGGTCAGTTCCTCAATGCAAGTTGGACATGAAAGCAGTCGCTGAGGAGTCGATATCAAACAAATATCAAAGATGAACTCTTCATTTAAGTCTTTACAAGTCGGACTAATGTTAACCTATTGGGACTTTTCTGTTGACTTTGATGCTGCGAGAATAAAGGGATGAGGTCTAATAGATGCGTCGTCACCTGTTCACACACGAAGCTCCGCGGATCACCGCCGTTTAGTCGGAGGCAGATCAAACAATGACTATGAAAACCTGCAGGTTGAATTAAATCATTTGGAGGCTCCAGCGCAGCCATTAAACCCTTGATTTGTTTCTTTGATTCCTATTTCGTTCCTAATCCAAACTGGATTAGCGCATTGTGATGTTGAATCGTGGCAACAATGACTGACTGGCTGACTGACAGTAATGGCGTTAATATTTAATGAACCATTAGGGCTACATCTTGTAAAATATAAATGCACACAGTTGTTTTTGTCTTTGGCAATGTTTCAGGTTGCCGCATAAAACCCAAATTTACATTAACCTTTAATGGGGCACTCTGAAATACTTGTGAATTATTAAAGCGAGTTAGAAAAATTATAAATGTGTTATAGCACATATAATAAAATCAGCATTGTGTAAAACTATCCCAAATAAGTGGGTTCATTTTACTGTTGGATTTATGTTCAACACAAGCATTTCATTATAGTAGTTGTGTTTTGTGTCTCTGCTGCAGTTTGAGAAAAATGTAGGTTACAAAAATTAGCAGATCCGTTAAAAAAAGCGAGATTTTTTTTTTTTTTAAGGAAATTTAGAAGGAATAATACTGAAATAAAATCTTTCATGCATTTTGTAACCAATTAGAGTCCTGCTTTCAAGGACCCCAGGAGTTCCCCAGACCCCAGTTTGGAAACCACTTGCATTAATAACCTCCAGGCTACTTATTCAGTTATTCCATTATCCAGGCATTCGATTAGGTGTGTGTGTGTGTGTGTGTGTGTGTGTGTGTGTGTGTGTGTGTGTGTGTGTGTGTGTGTGTGTGTGTGTGTGTGTGTGTGTGTGTGTGTGTGTGTGTGTGTGTGTGTGTAGGTGGGTGGCTTGGAGGGGGAGGGGGGGGGGGGTATAACCTGAGGGGCCTCCTCCTCTTCATCATCATCATCACTCTCTTCCTTCTACATGACAGCTTCACGCGCTTCGCTTTCCTCGCCCTCCTCCAGCGGCACCGACACGTTGGAAACGACGGGTAGAATAAAGCAAAGCGCGTGATCCCGGGAACTGTTCCTCCCGTGCGCCTCCTGTGAGCACGCGTCCCACGGTTGACGTCTTCATTGAGGTCGGGTCGATGTCCAATACATGTGATCAGCCTGAGGCGATACCGATCGATGCTGTCGCCTTGGAAAAAAAAAAAAAAAGGAAAGTCCGTTTTGTTCTGGTCATAAATACTAATGAAGCGAGGGAGAAGGGGGGAGAAGGAGGCACGTCACACAGATGGATGTGTTCTCAGTTTATTTTCCCCTCACGTCGAGACAAAACCAGACTCACAACAAAAACAAACAACCACCAAAAAACAAAAAAAAAACAAAAGTATGTCTAAAAGCTGGCGGTGGAGCCTCGCTGCAGTCAATTGCACGGTTATACAACATGGTGATGATGTGAGCAGCACACGGACCAACACACACCAACACCTCTCATTTATCAACGAGGCTCTGGGGGGGGGGGGGGGGGGGGGGGGGGGGCTGTGCGCGTGTCTGGAGCGGCCAAAATCAATGCCACAATGGGCGGAACACGGAACTCGTTCTGATCAAAACCAGATCTAAAATCTAAGTGAACCTTTACGCAGTTGGACATAATCAAGCCACTGCGACTCCAACAAACAACATCGACATTAGAACATAAACTCTGCGGTGCTTTTCTTCAATGTTGGCCTGACAAATAACCTCATATTATGTTGTGTTCACGATGCACCAGATTTCATTTTGATTGGTTCGATTTATGGAGTCATTTCTTTATTTCACATCAGTCTGTGAGTGCGTGGCTTCTAATAGTCAACTCTTTAGTGTGCTATACTATTATACGTTTTATCACACAACGCACCGTGCGCCCCTGTTGAGTTTGCGCCCTGGGCGGCTGCCCTCTTTGCCCAGAGCAAAATCAGCCACTGCAGAGAGTCAAAGGTCAGTGCACATTAAAAATACAAAAAAAAAAAAACCTGTGCATGATTCATGCAGCATATTTAAGCCCAGGTGAGAAATTAACAGCTACTTAATTTTTTTGAAGTCCCGCAAGTGTCAAGTGTCGGGGTATTTTCTGAGCCCGCAGTTCAAACAGGTATATTCCCTTCTTCTGGTGGTGAGGCCTGATCCCCTTACAAGATCCCCGCGCTTTGAAGCCTCTGTGTCTTTGATTCGTCTTTTAAGACCACAATTAAGAATATATATGGGCTCCTGCGCGGTTCAAAGCGTCGTGGAAAGATCAGTGGGGGGGATTGACAGTCAAGTGATGTCGTTTGCACAGGTGTGTGTGTGTGTGTGTGTGTGTGTGTGTGTGTGTGTGTGTGTGTGTGTGTGTGTGTGTGTGTGTGTGTGTGTGTGTGTGTGTGTGTGTGTGTGTGTGTGTGTGTGTGTGTGTGTGTGTGTGTGTGTGCGCGTGCGGGTGAAGTGCTCCACGACTTGTGTGCAGGCTGCGAGCTCGTGTTTGCGTCTGTGCGGGCGCTGCTCTCGACGCGCGGCTGGCTTACATAAAACGAGAGCAATAAATCAACAGTGTGCGAAAATTACGCAAATTGGGGGGCTTTCCTCTCCCCTTCCCCACCGCCACCTGACTCATTTGTAGGAATAAGAGGGTAGTGAGTTGTAAAGCGTTTAGGATAATGGCGGTAACACCCTCATGTTGTTTGACATTTACGCGCGCGCGCACACACACACACACACATTGCGCGTTTATTTTAACGCACGAGACTGTTGCTTGCGCTCTTTACTGCCACTTTCAACTCGAATCGGAGGAGCCGGAGCAATGTGGCCAAACTAGTGATGGGATGAAAGTCTGCCTGTCTGCATGTACTAACCAAGTACTCATCGAAACTGCGCATAAAGCTGAAACTGGGGGATAATAGGGATAATAGAGTGATACCATGCAAATATACCTTTATTTGCATGAGAAGGGACATGGCTGATTTGGGGGGGGGGGGGGGGGGGTAAATACTGCGTTCGACAAAGCGAAGTGCACTGCGCTACATACTGCTGGAGTACTGCAGAAATGAAGGAGTGAAGAGAGAGAGAGCGAGAGAGAGAGAGGAAAATCCCAACGTGCGTCGGACCGAAGGGGAGTATCCCGAGGTGAGGAGGAGAGAGGGACACTTGAGAGGAGGAGGTGAAGAGGATAAATAGCAGAGGAGGGGAGGACGGGCTGCAGCCATCAGGACACCGCTGGACTTTTCATCCGCGTCATAATCATCCGCGCGTAATTCACGCTGCGCCGAAACGCGCACTCAGTTGGGATTTTTTTTAATTTATTCCTCTCCACCTGCAACTTTTTTCCTTCCCCCTGCGCCCCACGGAGCGACGGTTGCTCGTTTGCCGAAGCCCCCCTTCTCCACACACACACACACACACACCCCGCACCTCGCAGCCACGGAGCGGCGGAGCCCCAGTCTGTGATGGGGGCAGCGGCCGAGGTCGGCAGCTTCGCCAACGGATTCCTGGACAGCTTCGGTCCCGCGGGCTCCCGCTTCGTTCTCAGCCCAGCCGGGGCGGCGGACTACCACTCCGCAAACGGACTGATCACGGGGGGCCAGGACCACCTGGTGTCCGCGGAGAGACTGTCCCGGAGCCTGGCGGACCTCAGCCATCTGCAGGGGATCCTGAGGCGGCGGCAGCTCTACTGCAGGACCGGCTTCCACCTGGAGATCCACCCGGACGGCAGCGTGCAGGGCACCAGGAAGGACCACAGCACATTCGGTACGAACTCATTTTGCAATAACCAACATCATTAAAAACCCCGCGCGACAGTGACCGTGGGAGTCGAGGAGGAGGCAGTAGGACATATTGTGGCATTTTGTAAACACCGTTTTGTAAAGATCCTTGCGGTGGAGGAACAAACAGAGACTCCCTGGTGGAGCGTGCAAACTACGTTTTATCTCTGCTGCACACTGATTGGCAATAAATGCATAAACATAAGAGATAAGAGGCGCTCAAAGACTCTTTATCTATCATCACTGACTGCACTTCAGCCAACAACTTATTCCGCGAACGAAACAAGTGTTTCTCGTTTGAACACTGAACTGTCATTTATTATCAGTGAAATTCATTTCAAGATTACTTTTCCTGTCGGATTCACACATGGGAGATTCTCTGCTTTGCACAGTTATCCCACATTTCTCCACTTTTTTTTTTTTTTTTTTTTTTTACCCTCCTTGTCTTCAGTCATGATGATAAACAGCTGAATGTCGCTGCGTTGTTATTATTTCCTCCAGCCTTGTTGTTGCATTTCCAGTTAATTCATTCCATTCGCGATTCTGGATAAAAGTGAATGTAACAGAGAACAGAGAAGGTGTGTTTGTCGAGAGGCTGCAGACTGGGAAACGTTAAACTCTCTGAACTGAACGGAGGAAACGTTCAGGCTTTACTTCGTCGGCTCCAGTTCAAGTTTATGACGACGTGATAATTCAAGTCTCAAACCAGAGATCAAATAAAGTCCCACGTGAGATGCTCACTAATGAGGCGATGCTCCATGTGTGCAGGCATTCTGGAGTTCCTCAGCCTGGCCGTGGGGCTGGTCAGCATCAGGGGGGTGGACAGCGGCCTGTACCTGGCCATGAACAGCAGGGGGGAACTGTACGGCTCGGTGAGTTCAGCACACTGGTCTCCATTTACACCCGCCGCCAGCAGGGGGCGCATGTCGTACTCGCCCCGCCTGCTGTCCTACTGTGATGTACTCATCCTGTCTTCCTCCCGCAGGACAAGCTGTCTGCGGAGTGCGTCTTCAGGGAGCAGTTCGAGGAGAACTGGTACAACACCTACTCCTCCAACATCTACCGGCACGGGGAGCGCGGCGCCTTCTACTTCGTGGCTCTGAACAAAGACGGGACGTCTCGGGACGGGACCCGGTCCCGGCGCCACCAGAGGTTCACTCACTTCCTGCCGCGGCCGGTGGACCCGGACCGAGTCCCTGACCTGTACAGAGACGTGCTGGGCCAGAGCTGAGACTGGAGGGGACGTGTCCTCTGTCCTCCACCCCCCCCTCACCCCCCCCAATGAGCTGACATTGCAAATCAAGTGCACATAAACTCAATCGCTGTGTGAAAGAGGCGGAGGATCTTATGGAAGTGGAGAAAAGGAGGACGTGACGAGTCCCCCATGAAGGACGCTGGCCGGGACGCCAGAGGGGGGGGGGGTCCTCTGAGGACGTCCCGCTCATGGCAGGGACAGAAACTACCAGGACCCCAAAGTATGATCCCTTTATCGGCCTATGCAAAAACGCCCTGGAGGCCGAGGAGACGGTTTTCTGGACTTCCTCTCTTCCTCCTGATGAAATCCCCCGACGGCCCAGACCGCATGTCCAACAGGAGGGACGTGTTGCTGCTACTGGACTTTCTAGTTCTGGTTTCACTGGGACTTTTCTTTTTTTTTCTTTGGTTTTTTTTTCATCCCAACATTGCCGAGGCTGCTACGACCTGGTCGGTTTACATTGAAACGGTAGTTTTATGCACTGGAAGCAGCCGAGTCGTTGGGCTGAGACTGAACTGATGGATCCTCCTGGAAACGACCGAAGACCCACGCTGCCGAGGCGATGGACAACCTGGTGGACGGTCCCGGTGGACGGTCCTGAGGGACGGTCCAGGTGGACGGTCCTGCAGAGTGCATGAGGACGAGAAGGACAGCAGCTCCAGTGGAGCTTCAGTCTGACTTCTTCTGTGGTGTCTTGTTGAGGAATACAAACGTGTGCGGCCGGGACTCGTTCTGGGACTCGTTCTGGTTCTGGGACTTGTCTGGGACTCGTTCTGGTTCTCGTTCCGGGACTCGTTCTGTTTCTTGTTCCGGGACTCGTTCTGGACTCGTTCTGGGGCTTGTCTGGGACTTGTTCTGGGACTTGTCTGGGACTTGTTCTGGTTCTCGTTCCGGGACTCGTTCTGGGACTCGTTCTGGTTCTCGTTCCGGGACTCGTCTGGGTCTCATTCTGGTTCTCGTTCCGGGACTCGTCTGGGACTGGTTCTGGTTTTCGTTCTGAGACTCGTTCCGGGACACGTTCTGGGACTTGTCTGGGACTCGTTCCGGGACTCGTTCTGGGACTTGTCTGGGACTCGTTCCGGGACTCGTTCCGGGACTCGTTCTGGGACTCGTTCCGGGACACGTTCTGGGACTCGTTCTGGTTCTGGGACTTGTCTGGGACTCGTTCTGGTTCTCGTTCTGGGACTCGTTCTGGGACCAAGTGAAGGAATTTAGTTGTGTTGTGACTGACGCCGGTGGAGCAGCGAGGACGAGACAGATTTTATTCTTATTTATGAGTTTTGTTTTCTAGGACATACAGTATATTTATTTCATATACTTATTTATTTTGAGAATATATTTTTGCAATTATGAGAGGAAATAAAAAAAAAAAAAAAAACTCAAGGAGGTTCTGCTTTTGTTTTCTTGTCAAACTTTGCCTTCACATCCCAACACTGTTAGCAGCAACCAACTCAGGTTCACATGGTCGTTATTATTCACTGGTCCAGTAGTTTAATATTAATATTAAGAGTCTGTTATGGAAGCGCCTGCAGGACGGACATTTTTAAAAGTGAATTTAAAGGTGAATTTTACTCCCACGTCTGTTTTTACATGAATTTCCTCATCAAGAGTGACAAAAAAATACAAGCGTGTCCAACAATCTGCCCTAAAATATTAGGGCAGATTGCTAAAGAGACCATTTAGCAAGTTAGAGAACTAAACAGTGAAGGAAGTTAAACATGAAGTTGTGAATGTGAAGAGACACGTTTCCTCTGACAGACGTTCTCTTTCATCCGTCCTGTTTATCCTCCTTTATCTCCGTCCCGCCGCCTTGTGTGACTCAGCCCTGGTTCTTATCACGGCCGCCGCTGAATTGAGCAGACGTCACCCAGAGGAACACATTTCATATAAAGAAGGTTCCCCGGTCACGTATTGGCTTTAACGGGAAGCGGTATGTGCACAGTGGGCCTCTAATCACTCGTCCAGCTCTCTGATCGGCCCGCCGACTGATAAACCGTCAAATAACATCTAATTGTACTGCGGTTTATGGTACATATATAAAAAAAAACAATGAAAATATTGTGTATACACAATTGGTTGTGAAAAC
Organism: Blennius ocellaris; assembly: GCF_963422515.1. NCBI lineage: Eukaryota > Metazoa > Chordata > Actinopteri > Blenniiformes > Blenniidae > Blennius > Blennius ocellaris. The sequence continues at coordinate 2,256,727 of NC_137652.1, read as the reverse complement.
TGTGGGAAGATCTGAAGTTCTGTGAGAAAACAGAGAGGTTTCTAAGCTCTAAAGTGTAAATGGAAGTGAAATTATCGTAACTTTTCCTTTTATTTCCTCTCCGTCGCGGCGATTTTACTCGACGGGAAACACTATTTATATTTGATCTGGTTAGAATGTTTGTCACAGGGAATCTTCCGTGGCCACGTTCGCCTTCAATTCAAAAATAGGAAATGATCCGGCACAAGCAAGAAGGACGAGAGCGAGACGGAACCAAAACAGTGAAACCGTGAAGGTTAACGGTGAGATTCACACAGGATCTATAAGGCTGCACAGCGCGGCAGCAGTTTAGTGTCTCTGAACTCGTCCAGCGTTTGATCGGCGGCTGTGATGTCATCGCTCAAACTCTGACATCATGTTTGAGCTTTGTGTTGTTCAGGGAATCGAACCGGCATCCGCTGACGTCACTAAATGTCCAAACCACACTTGTTCCAAACCGCTAAAATATAATTATGGTTCCTTCTGTTCAGCCAAGATATATATACAGTATATACTATATATATATATATATATATATATATACTGTGATCCAGCAAATGTAAAGTTTCCAGTGTTTTGCAGGAAGCAGAACGAGATGAAGCTCCAAAACTAACAAAACTTACTTTATTACAATTTGTCATGTAAACAAATAAGAAACAGACATTTTCTGTGAATAATTTCAACCGATAAAGATGAAAAGGATCACATTTTATTACAAATTGCGGCTGTGCTCGGGAGCCATGTGTGATTTTTTAAATTAGATTACTTGGTGTAATTTGGTGTAATTTGTACTGAAATGAGTTCAAATTAAATCACCAAACAAATAAATAAATATGTAATTAAAAAAAACCCCAATAGAAACCATCAGGTCTGGAAATGGAGTGAGCAGAATTACTTTAAAAACGACACAGAAGGAAATAACTTTACAGGAAAGCCCAGTAGACGGAGGAGTGACAGAGTTGAGCAGCACGTCTCCACATGGTTCTCAGAGACTTCTTGAACTCTGCAGGTTGAAAAGCCGAACCGGTTCAGAAGAGTCACTTCCTTCTGCCTGACGAACCGATTCACCACATGACGAGTCCTGGTTCTGTCTGGTGGGAATGAACACAAGGTTTCATAACGTGGTCCTGACAGACCAGGATGTGTGAGTCGTTTCAATACAACCCCCCCCCCCCCCCCCCCCACACACACACACACACACCCACACACGCCCCCCCCATCA